>NW_026694747.1:0-71355 GCF_021218885.2 Marmota monax | reverse complement strand
GATCATCTCAATATACACAGAAAAAGCATTCGACAAAGTACAGCATCCTTTATGTTCAAAACATTAGAAAAACTAGGGATACCAGGAACATACCTCGACATTGTAAAAGCTATCTATGCTAAGCCTCAGGCTAGCATCATTCTGAATGGAGAAAAATTGAAGGCATTCCCTCTAAAATCTGGAACAAGACAGGGATGCCCTCTATCACCAGTTCTATTCAATATAGTTCTCGAAACACTGGCCAGAGCAATTAGACAGATGAAAGAAATTAAAGGCATAAAAATAGGAAAAGAAGAACTTAAATTATCACTATTTGCGAGTGACATGATTCTATACCTACCAGACCCAAAAGGGTCTACAAAAAAAAAACTACTAGAACTAATAAATGAATTCAGCAAAGTGGCAGGATATAAAATCAACACGCATAAATCAAAGGCATTTCTGTATATCAGCGACAAAACTTCTGAAACGGAAATGAGGAAAAACACTGCATTCACAATATACTCAAAAAAAAATAAAATAAAATACTTGGGAATCAACCTAACAAAAGAGGTGAAAGATTTATACAATGAAAACTACAGAACCCTAAAGAGAGAAGTAGAAGATCTTAGAAGATGGAAAAATATACCCTGTTCATGGATAGGCAGAACTAACATCATCAAAATGGCGATATTACCAAAAGTTCTCTATAGGTTTAATGCAATGCCAATCAAAATCCCAAAGGCATTTCTTGTAGAAATAGAGAAAGCAATCATGAAATTCATATGGAAAAATAAAAGACCCAGAATAGCAAAAGCAATTCTAAGCAGGAAGTGTGAATCAGGCAGTATAGTGATACCAGATTTCAAACTATATTACAGAGCAATAGTAACAAAAACAGCATCATACTGGTACCAAAACAGGCGGGTGGAACAATGGTACAGAATTGAGGACACAGAGACTAATCCACAAAGTTACAACTATCTTATATTTGATAAAGGGGCTAAAAGCATGCAATGGAGGAAGGATAGCATCTTCAACAAATGGTGCTGGGAAAACTGGAAATCCATATGCAACAAAATGAAACTGAATCCCCTACTCTCGCCATTCACAAAAGTTAACTCAAAATGGATCAAGGAGCTTGATATCAAATCAGAGACTTTGCATCTGATAGAAGAAAAAGTTGGCTCCGATCTACATATTGTGGGGTCAGGCTCCAAATTCCTTAATAGGACACCCATAGCACAAGAGTTAATAACAAGAATCAACAAATGGGACTTACTCAAACTAAAAAGATTTTTCTCAGCAAGAGAAACAATAAGAGAGGTAAATAGGGAGCCTACATCATGGGAACAAATTTTTACTCCTCACACTTCAGATAGAGCCCTAATATCCAGAGTATACAAAGAACTCAAAAAATTAGACAATAAGATAACAAATAACCCAATCAACAAATGGGCCAAGGACCTGAAAAGACACTTCTCAGAGGAGGACATACAATCAATCAACAAGTACATGAAAAAATGCTCACCATCTCTAGCAGTCAGAGAAATGCAAATCAAAACCACCCTAAGATACCATCTCACTCCAGTAAGATTGGCAGCCATTATGAAGTCAAACAACAACAAGTGCTGGCGAGGATGTGGGGAAAAACGTACTCTTGTACATTGCTGGTGGGACTGAAAATTAGTGCAGCCAATTTGGAAAGCAGTATGGAGATTCCTGGGAAAACTGGGAATGGAACCACCATTTGACCCAGCTATTGCCCTTCTCGGACTATTCCCTGAAGACCTTAAAAGAGCATACTACAGGGATACTGCCACATCAATGTTCATAGCAGCACAATTCACAATAGCTAGACTGTGGAACCAACCCAGATGCCCTTCAATAGATGAATGGATAAAAAAAATGTGGCATTTATACACCATGGAGTATTATACAGCACTGAAAAATGACAAAGTCATGGAATTTGCAGGGAAATGGATGGCACTAGAGCAGATTATGCTTAGTGAAACTAGCCAATCCCTAAAAAACAAATACCAAATGTCTTCTTTGATATAATGAGAGCAACTAAGAACAGAACAGGGAGGAAGAGCAACAGGAAAAGATTAATACTAAACAGAGACATGAGGTGGGAGGTGTCGCGACCCCTTGCCCGCAAGGAAGACGCAACTCGGGAATCTTCTTTCAACAGTTTATTCAGGCCCTTGATATTTCTTCTTCTCTCTCTCTGATGCCCCTCCCAGCCTTAATAAAGCATCCCAAGCCCCAATGCAAAGCTGCCGCGTGGAGCTTTCTCACAGGGTGGTGAAAAATCATGTGCCAACTTTCCCAGATAAGAAGTTGTTTATCACAGACCACAGCGGAGCCAGCGTCATCTTGTAATGGCGACCATAATCTGCAGAAACGGCAGAAGCGGCTCACCACAGTTCCCCCTTTTCTGTTTTCTAAAAACAATACAGGCGAGAGTAGAGGTCCTATCCCACTGTGCAGAAGTGGCTGCATAGTATGACTCAGTCCTAAGGAGGCGCCTTCCCCAGATCTGAAGCCATGTCAGCCGACACCTTTTTTCGTGGGGCGGGGCGTGGACGCGTCTAACCCGCATGCAATAGGACATGCTCTCCTTGAGGTCCACGTCAAGGATCACTCAAGTGCAGTGCCTTGCCTCGCATCCTGTATCGTGACGATGGTGGACGAAGGGGGATAGCTGAGGCTGAACTGTGGCTGTTTATAACGACAAACAAGTTGACAGCACCCTGAAAGAAAGGCACGGACTTTAAGACGATAGAAAAGCACTAGTGTGGAAACCCATCTGCGTGCAATGGCAGTAAGACCGGCAGAGTGCAAGGGCTTTCCAACACTAAGAGAATAACAAGGAAAGTCATGTCGATCCCAGTGCAATGTTATAATAACTTGGGGTGTAACGACCATGTCAAAGGTTTACTGTTTAAGATGCGCAAGCCAGACTTGAGGTGAGTTGCCATTTTCTAAAGCTGCAAGAGCTTGTATGATCATAGCCTTATCGTGAGCACTGCGGGCCTTAAGGCGACAGAGAAGCCACAAACAGAGTACAACACTGAAGCAACACATTGCACCAAAAATGCCTACTCCCACCCACTCTTTGAAGAAGGAAAAAGCAGAAGATATCCAATCGGTGAGTTGACCCAAAGTCACTGGTTCAACACGGGTACTATTCAAAACAGCAATCTGAGTTAGTTGAGACTGGATCAAGTTTTCTGCTGCCATGGACCAATTTCCGGCCAAATATTCGCCAATGATGCGGGAGGCATTCCTGGAATCATTAAATCTGACAGAGGTTATGCATAAATGTGCACGTTGGTCAACACAACCCAAAAGCACCAAGTCGGCCAATTCTTCTACCTGAGCTTGGAGTAAATCTATTCTTTGGTTGGCAGCTAAAATTCCTGACAAAATATGTTGATTAATTGAATTTTGGGACTCAAGTATGGTGGAAGTTTGTTGAACAACTTGATTAATGGTGGCAGCAGTTTGTACTTGACTGGCCATGGCCACTCCGGCCGTAACCGCTGCAGCAGCAGACACTGCCACAGCTGTCACTATAGCTGCCATAATTCCAAAATCCCTGCGGACTCTAAGTAGCTCAACAATGGGGAATTTATCTGGGTCCACAGTGACTGGGATTGGGACAAAGGTTGGAATTTTCATAACCACTGCTACAGTCCAAGAACCATTCCAACACTCAGATAAGAGACAGGTAACACTAGAACAATCCAGCATCCCCGACGAGGTGTCATTAGCCAAAAGGAGCAAGAACGGGGATTGGACACAGACCATTGCAGGGGGCAATGTGGCATTATATAGCAAAGAGTTGAACGAAACAGATGTAAGTCTATTACCTCGTTCACTCTCTCTAACAGTGCCAGAAACATTAGCCAGCCAGCTTTTGGCTCCCAGCAATTGAGCCAATGCAGAAATATCAGCTGAAGCCCCCTTCTCATTGGAAATCAGCCATTGAAACCAGGACCAACCTACTCCTGTAGAGGAGTTGGCACTATGGTTAAAGTTATAAACATACCTCTTAAGAGAGGGGGAAAAGGAGAAACCCTTAGCAACTTGAAGTTTCTCCCAAGAATGATCCTGACAAGGCGTAAATGTTGGGGGGAAACCAAGATTAGGGGTACAGTAAGGAGAAGCCTTGAAATGAGTGGCATTGTAAGTACTATTAGAAGAAGGAGGCACTGGGATTAGTACCTTGGAGATCATAGCCAAGGTAGTTATGTTTAAAGCAGAGCTATTTACAGGGGTCCCTGAACCTGATTGCTTCCCTGAAACTACTTGGCTCAGTACAGCATTAATAATACTCCCTGAGACCTGATTGGACCGCAATGGGTCCTCCCAGTTAGTCAAATTTTTGGTCTTAAGGCTAATGCAATTAGCGTTTCCAAGGCTGAAACAAAAAACTCCTGTGAGATTAACCTGAGATTGATTAAAAATGCTCTCCATGTCCCCTCTAGGAGAGGCACAGGGAGCAGACATCTCACATGAGGTAGAGAAAAGAGTGGGGAGGACACTAGAACTACCATGAACCGGCATCGGCATTGGCCAAGCCCGTGCCACTGCCCACCACTGCATTGGTGTCGTCTGTGCCATCGGCACCAGCACCAGAACCAGAGCACGTAGCAGAGTGAAGATCCTCATCACAGGGTTGCTGTGGTATCTCTTGTTGCTGGTCGGTTGATGTCAAGACTCTTCTTGTCAGGCGTTCAGGGACCCACAACGGCTCCGTGCGATCCTGGGGAAAAACACATACAGATCCTCGTGCCCATGTCAGCACGGGGTCGGGGCCGTTCCATTGGCCCGTAAGAACATCCTTCCACTTAATATAGCCAATCACAGAGGGCTGAGGGGACACATGTCTATCAGCCACAGAGCGACCATGAATATCCAAATTTAAAAAATTAATGGTAAAGAGAGCTAAGGACAGGCGTTCTTTAGGAGTGTGTTCAGCTCCTATTCCCCCTTTTTGTTTTTGTAAAGTTTCCTTTAAGGTGCGATGAGCACGCTCAACAATGCCTTGTCCTTGAGGATTGTAAGGCAGACCATGAGTAAGTTGCACTCCCATGGTAGAACAAAAGGATGTAAATTGTCTGCCAGTATAAGCAGGTCCATTATCAGTCTTAAGGGATGCAGGAGCACCCCATGCTGCCCATACTTCTAGGCAATGAGTAATAACATTACGTGCCTCCTCTCCCGACAAAGCAGAGGCATGAATAACTCCAGAGCACGTATCAACAGAAACATGTACATACTTGAGGTTACCAAAGTCAGGTATGTGCGTCACATCCATTTGCCAGACAACCAATGGCTTCAATCCCCGTGGGTTCACTCCATAAGTAGGGGGATGAAGAAATGTGACACAATGGGGACATTGTAATACTATCTGACGAGCATCCGCTCTTGAAATGGAAAAACGCCTGCGCAGAGTTAAAGCATTAACATGGAAATTCTGGTGAAATAATTTAGCCCCCTCTAAGGAGGAAGCCAAGCATATCAACTGGCCTCTAGTGGCTGAGTCCGCACAGGCATTACCCTGTGATAACGGACCAGGAAGAGAGGTGTGAGCCTGTATGTGCATTGGATAAAAAGGAGCAGTGCGGCTACAGATAAGTTGTTGAAGCTGATTAAAGTAAGCAGATACATTATGGGCATTACTAATAGCTCCCACGGCCTCCAGGACTTTGAGTGCTTGTACCACATAAATGGAGTCCGAGATAAGATTAAAAGGAAAAGAACACTGTTTAAAAACCTCAATAACAATTTGCAGTTCAACCCATTGTGGATTACCAGGAGCAAATTGATGCTGAACAGGGGGAGAATCATTAATTACATAAGCTCCCATTTCAGACTTGGAACCATCAGTGAAAATATTAACAGCCCCCGGAATTGGATTGGGTGAAGTTACCTTAGGGAAAATGATGGGATGTTCTTTAACAAAATGGAGTAATGGATGGGAAGGGTAATGATTATCAATATCCCCTTGAAACGAGCAACATAGAATAGCCCAGTTGTCTAGAGTAGCACACAAAACATTAAGCTGAGCCTTAGTATAGGGTATAATAAGAGAAGAAGGTGATTGTCCGAAAAATTGAATGCTTTGGTGGATCCCTTTAAGTGCTAACGCTGCAACAGCATCAGGATAGTATTCTAAAGATTTTCCTGGGGATATATGTGGGTGGATCCATAGTAAAGGCCCATCTTGCCACAGTACTCCAGTAGGCTGCCGCATAGTGGCAAGCACACATAACTGGAAAGGTTTATCACTTTGGAGCCTGCATAGAGTAGCATGTTGTATAGCTTCTTCTACTGTTATAAGGGCTGCCCTAGCCTCTTTGGTGAGGCTACGAGGAGAAGCAAGATCTGGATCACCCTTAAGGGTAGCATACAAAGGCTGGAGCACACCATTAGGAATATGTAAATATCCCCTTATCCAATTAATATCTCCCAGCAGTTTTTGAAAATCATTCAGAGTTTGGAGATCCTGAGTTCTTATGGTGATTTTTTGTGGTTTTAATTTGTCATACCCAATTATTGCTCCCAAATACTCAATAGAATTCCCCGTTTTAAAGACCAATTGCTTGATAAGGGGCATGGCTCTATCAGGATCCCCAAAAATCTTTCCAGCGGCACCCACCATCCTTGCTACAAAATCTGAAAAGGGTTCTGTAGGGCCTTGTAGAATCTTGGTCAAATTACCAGACACCTCTCCTCTATTTGGAAGCGACTTCCATGCCCGAATGCAAATGTTGTTGATTTGATCATATGTCTCAAGAGGAAATCCTGTCTGTTGATTTGCAAATCTACCCTGTCCCAAGAGCATATCCTTGTCCCAATGGGGGTGTCCTGCTGCATGGTTTTGGGCGGCCTGCTCTATTGCGCCCTCTAGCATGAATACTCTCCAGTCCAAATATTTACCCGGGGAAACGCAAGCCCGAACAAGGCTAGCCCAATCAGAGGGAGTCATACAGTATCTAGACAGACTCTCCACCTGAGTCAGCGTGAAGGCGGCATCCACCCCATAAGTGCGTACAGACTCCGCCAGGGTCTTCACAATTTTAAAATCTAAGGGTTCATGGACTCTTCCCCTGTTGTCATCCTGAAAAACTGGATAAGCAAGACCCATCTCAGCGTGAACAGCCCTCCATGTTTGGGCATGGAAAGCTCTCCCCGAAACGCCCCCACCATACGGCGGTGGATCCGGGGGATCGCTTTTCTTGAGCCCTTGTTTATCTTTGTTCCCTTCTCCTATAGCTAAACTCCCTAGCTGACGAGACAGCCTCCCGAGCTCTTCCTCCTCATCCTCCTCCTCCTCTGACCCACTTTCGCATGGGGGTGTACGCAGCGTACGGAGATTTGGATACAACCGTTTCCTCCCCTGTCTCATGCTCCGCACACTCCCATCCTCCCGAGTCACTTCACTTTCTGCCATCTCCGATTTTTCCTCATGCAATTGCTCTAAAACCTCCTGTCCTTTAGTAAGTGCTTCCTGACATCTGCCATCTGTAAGGCAACCACGGACCATTTTCCAAAGGGGTATCACCCCACCCTCTAATATGCCCTGCTCAGAAGCAAAGTCAAGATCTTTGCCTAATTTATCCCAACTAGGTACAGTAAGGCTGCCCGAAAATGCAAACCACGGTGCAGCGATATCTATCTTCTGTAAAAATCTCTGTAAAGTACTATGTTTCACTTCCAGACCCTTGGAACGTAACAGGCCATCGAGGGCCAGGAGAAGCGGACTTGAAGATGCGGCACCCATGACACAACAACAAAGGAAGCACAAAAAAAAGAAAGCGAAAGTAGAAGCGAAAGTACACAGTGCAGCTGCAATAAAATGTAAGGCTCTCTCTTTCATTACAGAGGAGCTGTCCCGCTTTGGTCGCGGATCCCACTTACTAGGGACTAACCCCGCTTTGATCGCGGATCCCACTTACCTGGGACTAACCGGTGCACCACCCCTGACTGCTGAAAGTTCTGGTTCCTGGGTTTCGGCACCACTTGTCGCGACCCCTTGCCCGCAAGGAAGACGCAACTCGGGAATCTTCTTTCAACAGTTTATTCAGGCCCTTGATATTTCTTCTTCTCTCTCTCTGATGCCCCTCCCAGCCTTAATAAAGCATCCCAAGCCCCAATGCAAAGCTGCCGCGTGGAGCTTTCTCACAGGGTGGTGAAAAATCATGTGCCAACTTTCCCAGATAAGAAGTTGTTTGTCACAGACCACAGCGGAGCCAGCGTCATCTTGTAATGGCGACCATAATCTGCAGAAACGACAGAAGCGGCTCACCACAGAGAGGAAAGGGAGAGAAAAGTGAAATTGCATGGAAATGGAGGGAGACCTTCATTGTTCTACAAAATTACATGTAAGAGGTTGTGAGGGGAATGGGAAAATAAACAAGGAGAGAAATGAATTACAGTAGATGGGGTAGAGAGAGAAGATGGGAGGGGAGGGGAGGGGGGACAGTAGAGGATAGGAAAGGTAGCAGAATACAACAGTTACTAATAGGGCATTTTGTAAAAATGTGGATGTGTAACTGATGTAATTCTGCAATCTGTATTTGGGGTAAAAATGGGAGTTCATAACCCACTTGAATCTAATGTATGAAATATGATATGTCAAGAGCTTTGTAATGTCTTGAGCAACCAATAAAAAATACATGAAAATAAAATGTATGCCAATCAAATCACCTTGTTAATAGCTGGTTAAAGCAAATTATCAACACATTTTTAAGTATGGGTATTCTAAGTGTTTATCAGAAAGTGTAACCATTTGAATTTTTTCCATAAAAGTAACTATAATCAGCTTCATGCAAGAAAAAAAGTTTTTTAAAAAAGAAAGAAATGAAAAAGAAGAAAAATAACTCTAAGTGATGTACTTGAACACAGGTTTCTGATTTTTGTTTGCTTATTTATTTATACATATATTTATTTATATTTTTCATGCAAGGGTGCAAATCCAGGTTCTTCTGAATGCTAGGCAAATGCTCTACCTTTTTAAATTTTAATTCAAAATAGGGTGTGGTGGTGCACACTTGTAATCCCATCTACTTAAGATGCTAAGGCATGAGAATCTGAAATTTGACCCCAGTCTGAGAAATTTAGTGAGAAACTGTCTCAATAAATAAATAAATAAATGGGCTCCAGATGTAGCTGAGTGTTAAACCCTCCCTAGGTTTAATCCCCACTGCTAGAGAAAATTAAAACTAAATAAAATCACCACCTAAATATTTTTTTTAAATGAACACCTAAACTATAAACTTTCTGCAAAAGCCCAGCTCCCAACAGAAAATCAGAGGCCTGGACCTGGAGATGAGAGAGCCAATGCCTATTGAACAGACAAAATTGATTTTAAAAGTGACTTCCAGGTAGAGGGAGCCTGAGAGCCACTCCCTGAAAACCCATCTATTGCTCAAATGTGGCTCAATGGGTCTCTATGTTGATTCCTAGTCATCCATTAATTCCCCCAGTGGGGACTGAACCAACCAGGACAAGTTCATCCTGGCACTGAGATAGAATCAAACCCTAACCAAAGAATGGATGATTCAAGATGCTTCAGGAGAAAAGATCTTCATCACAAGAGGGAAACATATATGGCGTCCAAAATAACAGGGAGTAACATGTGTCATATCCTGATGAGGGGGAGCGAGGGTGCTGCGAGGAGAAGGTCAGTGGGCAGCACTGCCTCCTGCAACAACTATCACAAACCAGTCAGCCACAACCTCAGCTGTGCATAAAACTACCCCAACCTGTACCCCCCATGTGATGTAGGAGGACACCTGGCCAGTCGCTGCCTGTTGTCCTTGAACTGAGGCCACCCTTGGTACTGAATCTGTGGAGCCAGTGAGAATTGATTCAAAGCTGCCTTTGACACCCTGTCTCCCTTTGCCTCCTGGATGGGGCTCTGACTCATCTTTCTTTGGGTGTCCTGCATTCCTGCCCTATTATGTCTGACTACCCTTGTTCTTTGGAGAGCCACTGTCTGTTGTGACTTAGGTTGACAGAAACATCTACCTGCCTCCTGCACCAAGTCAAGGTTGGTAAGAGAAGGCAGGGCTGTGGCGTGAAGTCACTCTTTCCACCTGGCGACACACAGACAAATGGCAGAGAGATTTAGAATTCAGTTGAGAGACTAGATTTCAATTGTTGTGGAGCCTAAAAAGCAATAATGGTTTAGATGCTGTGTCTCCCAACAGCTCACATGTGACAATGTTTTCGAGGAGAAATGATTGGTTTATAGCCTTCACCTACTCAGTGAATCAATCCCTGATGGGATTAGGGATAAGTGGGGGTGGGTAGAATGTGGCTGGAGGAAGCTGATCATTGGGGGTGTGAATATGGGTGTATATTTTGTATCTGGCAAGGGGCCATCTCTCTCTCTCTCTCTCTGCTTTCTAATGATGTGAGCCACTTCCTTCTGCCACAAGCTTCCACCATGATGTTCAGCCTCACCTTGGAGGTGAGGCCACAAGCAATGCACTGCAGTCTTTGGATTGAGACCTCTGAAACCATGAGTCCCCAAATAAACTTTTCCTCCTCTGTAGTTGTTGCGGTTGGGTGTTGTAGTGACAGCGTGAAAAAGCTGACTAACACAAAGACAGAAAAACAAGGCAGAAATGCAATTCTGTAACTGCCGCCAATCAAACCATTCCTTCTACATCTTCCCTGTAAGTCCTCCCTTCACATGGCTCATCATCCAAGCACTCCCTCTCTTTCTGTCTCGCTGTCCTCAATTCCTGAATTATGTTTTTTAGACTCTTCATATTTTCCTCTGTCTGTGTACTTCTCACAGCCCAAAGGGCCCTGGAAACTGCCTGGGGCCAACTTTGCCTGGGAGATGTGCCCTGGGGGGTTCCTGATTCTGAGGAAGGCTCTCAGGTGGTGGCTGTCCTGAAGTCAGGGACACCTGGTATCCAAACCTGTGTCTTTCTGTCCAACATTCCAACTTGCCCACAGTTTCCACCCTCTGTGGATTTCAATTTTTCCATCTGGTGGGCCATGGCGGCCCATGCCTGTGATCCCAGTGTCTCTGGAGACTGAGGCAGGAGGATTGGAAGTTTGAGGCCAGCCTCAGAAACTTAGTGAGGACCAAAGCAATTTTGTGAGACCCTGTCTTAAAATCGAAAAAAAAAAAATAAGGAGAAGTGCTAGGATATGGCTCAGTGGTAGAGCACCAATGGGTTCAATCCCCAGTTCACACAGACAAACAGGACAAGTCTTGCCCCAAGTCTAGAAGACTGATTTCACCCTAGGTGTCCATTCTTCCTCCTGAGTAGCCCTGATCTACTGCAAGGTAATGTCACACCTATGTGACTGTTGGACACCTGGTTTCCATCTGTTTTCTTCGTGCATAACGCTAGTATCTTCAAAAAGCTGTTTTTACTATGGAATCTTTAGGAAATATTTTTTAAAAAAATATTTTGGATATGGCAAAGATATCACAATGATATTTGGGGGGTTTTATTTTTTTCTTACTGTAGGGATTCAGTGCTTTTCTGTCTTCCAGGCAGGAACACAAGAGTCACATATGGGCAAAATTCAGTCCACCGTGTGGAGTGCATGGATGGAGGCAACCCTGGCCCTCACTCTCCCTGATTCTGCCCTCCTGCAAAAACATGGGATTCAATCAATTAATCTGGAGAAAGAAAAAACTCTCAGGATTGCGTGCGTGGAGATTGGGGCATGTGATTAGATACTGCTTTCTGATTGGATACTAGTCAAAAGGTGGAGGTGGGGGCGTGGTCTAGGAGGTGCATAAATGCTTCTGCGGAGCCAGAGGAGAAACACAAGAGTCCTGGAGCCCAAGGAGAACCATCACCACATCCGAGCACCCCGCACACCTGGAAAGATCCCGTAAGTCCCACACCGCCCTGAGCACCACCACGTCACCTCCTCACCTGTGCGGATTCAGGAACAGTTTTCTATTTTTTCTCATGAATCAATTTAGGACTTAGGGTTTGCCTCTCAGTGTAGTTTTTCGTTTATCCTGAACGTTAAGATTTCCACTTTAGTTTATGTCTCTTTCAATTTTCATTATTTCTTTTTTTTTTTTTTTTGGTTCCAGGGATTGAACTCAGGGACACTCAACCATTGAGCAACACCCCAGCCCGATTTCATATTATATTTAGAGACAGGATCTCACTAAATTGCTTAGTGCCACTCTTGCTCAGGCTAGCTTTGCATGCATGATCCTCCTGTCTCAATCTCAGGAGCCCCTGGGATTATAGGCTTGTGCACACATGTCCCGCATTAAAAAAAAAATAAATAAGTTTACATGGACTGCATTCTTTTATCTATTTATTTGGCAGTGCTGGTGATTGAAACCAGGGCCTTGTGCATATGAGGCAAGCATATACCAACTGACCTAATCCCCAGCCCGCCATTTATTAATTTTTGTGTGCTGCTGAGGATCAAACCCAGTGCTTCACACGTCCTAGGCAACTGCTCTTCCACTGAGCTCCAGCCCCACACACTTTAAAATTACTTAAGTAGATTGCAATCCTGTTTCAATCTAATTGATTAGAATTCTATTTTCTTTTTTTTTTTTAAGGAAGATTTATTTATTTACTTTTATTTAATATTTATTTTTTAGATTTAGGTAGACACAATATCTTTATTTTTTATTTTTATGTGGTGTTGAGGATCGAACCCAGTGCCCCACGCATGCCAGGACAGTGCACTACTGCTTGAGCCATATCCCCAGCCCTGGAATTATATTTTCTGATAATAAAAATATTTATATTGTGCATCCTTAAAATTATACTTTTTGCTGTGCTTGGTGGCACATGCCTATAATCCCAGCAATTTAGGAGGTTGAGGAAGCAGGAGGATTAGTGTTCAAAGCCATCCACAGCAAATTAGCAAGGCACTAAGCAGCCTCAATATAAACAATAAAAAGAGCTGAGGATGTAGTTCAGTGGTTAAGTACCCTGAGTTCAATCTTTGGTATCAAAAACAAACAGGGCTGGGGATGTAGCTCAGAGGTAAAGCACCCTGAGTTTAATGGTGTGCCACAAAGTTAATAAATACAAACCAAAAGGGGTAAGGGTGTAGCTCAGTGGTAAGCTACCCCTTGCTTCAATCCCTAGTATCACCAAAAAAAAAAAAAAAAAAAAGAGGAAGAAGAAGAAGAAAAGTATAAGTAAGTAAGTAAATTAATTTAAAAATTGCTCTTTAAAAATGAAAACCAATGACACCCACTTTAGTTATTTATTTACTGAAGCTAGGGATTCAACTCAGGGGCACTCTACTACTGAACTACATCCACAACCCTATTTTATTTTTCTATTTTGATACGTGGTCTCTCTAAGTTCTAGGCTGGCCTGGAATTTGTGATCCTCCTGCGCAGTCTCCCAAGCCATGGGGTTATAGGCCTGAACCACCAGGCCTGGTTTGCCACCCAAGGAGTGAAATTGGATCAATCAATTGCCAAAGCATCCACTTGGCTGAGTGGTTTTCTCGGGGTGGGTTTAAGGTAGAGCTATGGAGCTTGGCTGTGAATGATGTGTTTGGGCGTGGTATCCCCCAGGATCGCTCCATGCAGACTCCAAAGGATGAGCAGCGGACCCCACCCACACTCCAGGAGCTGGCAGGGCGCAGCCTCCTGAAGGACAAGTCCAGGGCCATCCTAGCTCTGGAGGACCTGCCCATACAGCTCTTCCCACCACTCTTCATGGAGGCCTTCAGCGGGGGACACACTGAGGTCCTGAAGAAAATGGTGCAGGCCTGGCCCTTCACCCGCCTGCCCCTGGGGGCCCTGATGAAGAAGCCACAGCTGGAGATGATCCAAGCGGCACTGGATGGGCTGGACATGCTGGCTGCCCAGCAGGATCGCCCCAGGTGAGGGGGACCCTGGAAGGTAGCTCCCTGGTGTCCAGGGAAGTGATGGCTGTGGGCAGGGAGAGTGGGTGCTGAAGTGTGCCCAACAGGCTTCCTGTGCTGCCAGCAAGGAGGGTTGGAGAGGCCTTGGCCATGCTGAGCCCCACCTGGGAGGGGCTTCCAGATGTGGAGGTGCTTGTGGCAGCTGTGCTGACCCCTGAAGGAGGTTGTGCCTGCCCCTCCCTCAGCTGATACAGGTGGGGGCACCAGGCTGGATTGAAGGGGCAAGGGGTAGAGAAAAGTGAGACAGAAGGAAGAGGTGGAGCAGGGGGCAGTAGCTGAGAGGTGAAGGAAGGGGCCTCAGGGCTGAGACTCTGCTGTGGTCCCCGCAGGAGGTGGAAACTGCAGGTGCTGGATTTGCGGAAGGTTCATGGGAACTTCTGGAGGATGTGGTCGGGAGCCTTGGTCGATGCTTGCTCACCAGGAGTCATGAAGGAGAGGCAAACAGTGAAGGCCTCTCCAGACACAGGGCCCACTCTGCCCTTGAAGGTGTTAGTAAACCTGCGCTTTCAGCAAAGACCCCTGAATGCATTCCACTCCTTCCTCTTTCGCTGGGTGGATGAGAGGAAGGGTCTGATACAGCTGTGCTGCAAGAAGCTGCAGATGTGCTCTTTGCCCGTCTGTACCATCGAGAAGATCTTGGAGAGGTTGGATCTGGACTTTATCCAGCAGTTGGACATGCAGTGTTTCTGGAGACTGTCCACCTTGGCTACTTTTGCCACCTATTGGGGCCAGATGAGCAACCTGAGGAAGCTCTTCTTCTCCCACGTCTATGTGTCTGCCTATGCTTCCCAGGAGGAGAGAGATCAGTTGATGGATGACATTACCTCACAGTTTGCCAAGATGGACAGCCTCCGGAGGCTGTACCTGGATGGTGTCTTCCTCCTAGAAGGCCGTCTGTGCCAGGTGCTCAGGTGAGGAAGCAGAGGGAACTGTCCTAGGACATCAGAGCAAACTCTTTGTCACATGAAACTTCAGCGGGCACCTGCTGTGTGCCAGCCATGGTGACTTAACATTGATGGAGATGTTAGAAAGTCAATGAAGTGTTTGTTTCACTCTGTCCTGAAGCCAGGTCTCACATAAACCCCACACAGAAGCAGAGTCCTAAACAGGGGTCCGTGGTCTGGGGAGCAGAACTCTGCTGGGGCGCCCGGTGGGGGGAGACGAGCTAGTGAGTGGGTGTGATGTTTCTTCCCTGGGAGGCCTGTCCAGCAAAGGTGGGGAGAAGCAGGGTAGAGGGGAGGGCGCTGGAGGAGGGAAGCCCCCACACCTACACCTTGTAACAGGGAAGCTCTGTGCTCTCCAGCGGGGAGCAGAGGACCTGCTTTAAATGCCCCCCTGGGGAAGGCTGCTCTGAGCTCTGGGTGGTGATTCTGCACTGGAGGGTGAGGAGCAGGGGTGGAGGGTACAGGTGTGAGCCCCGCAGGAAGGCAACCCCAGTTTGTGCGGCTCCATCTTGCCTGGGTTTGTTATTTGTGCATGTCTCACCCTGACCCCCTCTGCTACAGCTGTGGCTGTCTGCTTGGCAGCCAGGAGGGGCGCCTTATAGATGATGGACCCACCTGGTCACTCAAGTGGGGGTGAGAGGCTCAGCATGAAACAGGGTGACATGAACGAGCAGATTCTGCAACAGGCAGAGTCCTGGGTGGAGACCATCATCAGAAGGTCAGGGTGTCCTTGGGCTTGGGCCAATTTGTCTTCTCCTGCCTTGACATCATCCTCAGAACTAACTGCTTGATCTTTGCTTAGGCTCCTGAAGACCCCCCTGGAGACCCTCTCAATAACCGACTGCCAGCTCTCAGATCCAGACTGGAATGATCTGTTGGGGTCTCCAAACCTCGACCAGCTAATACACCTGACACTGTGGGGCAGCAAATTGACGAGTTTCAGTCCTGAGCCCCTCGTCATTCTGCTAGAGAATGCTGCAGCCACCCTTGAGACCCTAAACTTGCAGGACTGTGGGATCACCAACTCCCAGCTCCAGGCCATCCTCCCTGTCCTGAGCTGCTGCTCCCAGCTCAGGGTCTTGAGCTTCAATGGGAATGACATCTCCATGTCGGTCCTGAGCAACCTGCTGCTTCACACTTCCAGGCTGACCCGGTTGAGCCTAGAGAAGTACCCTGCCCCTCTGGAGAGCTATGATGCCCAGGGTGCCATCCACCCAGGGAGACTTTTCCAACTCATCGATGAGCTGATGGAGATACTGAGGGATGTGAGAGAGCCAAAGAACGTCCTTTTCTATACTAACCCTGCCATAGATGTGGCAACTGGTTTATCTATAACCTGCCCTCCAGTCCGTGTCGCTGTTGGCTGCCTGCCTAGTGGGATGCATATATGAGAAATGTTCTCCTGTGCACTTGAAAATAAAGGTAAGACACGAGTGTCTCTCCAAGGGGAACTAGAAACAGGATGCCAGGGCACTACTTAACATGAGTGGGAACAGAAAAGCTGATGCAGGAGGCCTGGGTCACAGAGGGTTGGTTCCCGTCGGGAGACTTAGAACCAATGGGGACATGTGTCTTAGGAGTCAGAAACAGGAATCTGAATTTCTGGAAGTAGATTTGTGCTGAGAGGTACACAGGGCATGACTCCTGCATGGATGGTTGCAAATGAGCGACTTGCAAATGAGCCACTTGGGGAACTTGATGCAGAGCCTCTGCTGTCCTCCAGGGTTTTCAGCTTAAAGGTCAGGAAGCTAACCCAGTGGCTGATCAGTGCTGATCAGTGACACTGGAGCTGAGGACCTCAAGGCATCACAATAATGCAGGGCCATTCTGAGTACACCATCCATTCTTTACTTCTCTCTGGGTGCCATTCGTTCTGATGCATGTGGCTGTTCGATGGGGTAATGCACCTGTGGTTGCCCATGGAACTGAGAACACTAACCTGCTCTCCAAAGGAGTTTATCTGAGATTAGTAGGAGACTTCCATCTGAGTTATTCAGGTCATAGTGGACCACAGCTTTATCCACAAGGGCTGAGGTTCAGGGAAAAATAGTCTGAGTCTTTGTGTGTGTGTGTGTGTGTGTGTGTCTGTGTGTGTGTTGGGGATTGAATCCAAGGGTGCCCTACTACTGTAGAGAACTTATAAGTCCTTGTAAAATTTAACAACCCAACAGTGAAGAAACCTAAAGGGAGGTTGGACATGTACCCAAGAGTTAGGTGCAATAGTTAAAATTATAAATGCAAGATTTCCTGTAATTCCAAACCCCAGCACCTGTCATCTAATGGGCCTACAGACTCCAAATGGTTCTCAGCAGACACCTTCACTCTGCTGTCTCTGGTACCCAGGTGATAAGCAGAGCCAACACTGTTGCCTTCTGATAAATCAGCAATAAACCCAGACTGGGAATCTACAAGTGTGCCCTGAAACCCCACATCACCCCTCTCAGGCATCACGCCAAGACCTCTCAACCATACAATGTCCTAGAAATGCCTCTCACTCAATTTGCAAATGATTTGTTTTATGGTCTCCTACCGCACAGGATTCTAAAATAGTTTTTCTTCCCCTTTAACAGTAGGTGGCAAATGAGAGCCATAAGACCTCCTTGGATAAACTTGAGTTCTCTGCAGAAGAAATCCATTATGCCTGGAGCAGTGGCACATGCCTGTAATCCCAGCAGCTCCTGAGGCTGAGGCAGAGGGATTGCAGGTTCAAAGCCAGTCTCAGCAAAAAGTGAGGCACTAAGCAACTCAGTGAGACCCTGTCTCTAAATAAAATATAAAATAAGGCTGGGGATGTGGCTCAGTGGTCGAGTACCCCTGAGTGAAATCCCAGTACACCCCCCTCCCCCCCCAAAAAAAAGGAATAAAGAGAAAGTCTATTACATAGGTTATGCTCTGATTATGCAGGAAATTTCCCTCTTACCTGAAGAAGACAAGACATCCCAGGTCTCCCTAAACCCAGAACTGAGATAATTAAGAGGTTTCTCTTTCATCTCTAAGATTCAAATCCTCTATGATATTGTAACCCAGCTTTTATAATTTCTCTTTAAAAGTTTCTTTCAGTACTTGGGATGGAACCCCGAGTCTCTCTAGCACTGAAATACAACCTCAGTCCTTTTAATAATTTTATTTTAAGGTAGGGTCAGTTGCCTCAGCTGCTCAACACAATGACACAAAACTAAAAGCCCAGCAACTCAGGAGGCTGAGGCAAGAGGATCATAAGTTCAAGGCCAGCTGCAACAATTTAGGGAGACCCTGCCTCAAAAAATAAAAAGGACTGGGAATGTGACTCAGTGGTAGTGCACCCCTGGGTTCCATCCCCAGCACCATAAATGACCAAATAAATTGCACTTGCTATACCCCGGCCACTGGTGATGTCAGAGAAGGAGATGCTGGAGAGTGACCGAGGGACCTCAGGGTCTGGTCTCCTGTTTAGTCCTGAAGGATGGACTCATCACCACCCACACAGAAGCAGAGGGCTAAACAGGGGTCTGTGGTCTGCAGAACTCTGCTGGGAAGCCAGGTGGTGAGGAGAGGAGCTAGTGAGGTGGGTGTGAGGTTCCTTCCCGGGGAGGCCTGTCCAGTGAAGGTGGTGAGAAGCAGGGTAGAGGGGAGGGTGCTGAAGGAGGGAAGCCCCCACACCTGCACCTTGTAACAGGGAAGCTCTGTGCTCTCCAGCAGGGAGCAGAGAGCCACCTCCAATGCCCCCCTGGGGAAGGCTGCTCTGAGCCTCAGGTGGTGATTCGAACTTGAGGGTGAGCAGCAGGGATGGAGGCCTTGCAGATGGTGGACCTACCTGGTGTAAGCCTTACCCTGAAATGGGTGATGTGAATGAGCAGATTCTGCAACAGGCAGAATCCTGGGTGTTGACCATCATCAGGGGTCAGGGTGACCTTGGGCTTGGGCCACTTTGTCTTCTCCCACCTTGACATTGCTCCTCAGAATTAACTGCCTGGTGTCTCCTTAGGCAACCCTTCCCACCAGACCCTCTCAATTACTAACTCACTGTACTTGGAATCAGAGTTGAAGCATCTGTCCCTGGGCCTGGGTATCAGACAGCTGAATCTTGATGGCATCAAAATTTAAAGCCAGGTGTGGAGGTGAACACCTCTATTCCTAGTGGCTCAGGAGACTGAGGCAGGAGGATCAGAAGTTCCAAACTAGCCCCAGTGAATTAGATCCTCAGCAACTTGGCAAGACCCTGTCTCAAAATAAAAAAGGAAGTGGACTGGGGATGTAGGTCTGTGTTAGAGCACCCCTGGGTTCAATTCCCAGTCCCCCTTCCTCCAAAAGATGTCCAGTTTAAGTCTTGTGCCCCTCCAAGTTCTGCTACAGAAAGGTCGTAGCTACTCTGCAGACCCTGGAATTGCAGACTGTGAGGTCATGGACTCGCAGCTCCATGCCACCCGCCTTCCCTGAGCCGCTGCTCCCAGCTCACCATGTTCAGGTTGTATGGTGCCTCCCCTCATCAGTCCTGGAGAACCACCTGCTGCACTGTGCCAGGCTGAGCCAGTTAAGCCTAGAGCGTGTGCCCCGCCCCTCTGGAGACCAATCAGTGTCCTACTCTCCATGTTGATGGTTTGGCCCGCTTCGTGCTAAGCTGATGGGGATACTGAGGGACATTAGGCCTCCCCTGAACATCTGGATCTGTGTCCCCTCCTGTGCTTACTGGGTAGACAGGTGCCCTTTAACCTGGTGCAACTGGATGTTCCATGGCCCAGGTCCCTGTCAGGAAGTAGCTGTGCCGCTACTGTGTGCCTTCCCAGTCAGGTGCATAGGAAAAGCTTTCCTCTGGGCACTTAGAGATGAAACTTAGCATGTGGCTGCAAATTCAGAGGACACAGAACCCTGGCTTCAGGGTAGCTGGGAAAAGACTGAGGTGAAGGATTCCCCCCTTCCTGGGGTGGGAATAGAACTCCGCCTTCCTGCCCGCTAGGTAAACACACTACCCCTGAGCTGCATTCGCAGCCTCAGCAAGTTAGCCAGGCCCTCAGCAACTTAGTGAGAACCTGTCTGAAAATGAAAAAAATTGAGGGCTAGGGATGTGGCTCAGTGGTAGAGCACCCCTGAGTTTCATCCCTAGTATCAAAAATTTGTTTAAGCGGCTGGCCGGCGGGCAGGCTTGGCTTGTCCCTTCCATCTGGCTGGCGGCAGGGAGGCGGTGTGACTCCTGCAGCCCACAGCCCGCCCTTGGAGGCTTTTCCCTGGACACCATGCTCGCCCCGCCGTGGCCCCGCCCCCGCACCCGTGGCGGTCGTGCCCAGTGCTCGCTACGTGAGTGCCCAGGGTCAGGCGCACCGGCAGCAATTCAGCTCCTGGAAGGACTACCTGGGGCTCGCTATGCTCATCACCAAGGCTGTGGATGGCGAACCGCGCTTCCGGCTGCGCCCTTGGCGAGGACTGTGGTGGCGGCTCTCCGCCCTCTTCGTCGTCCTTGTCCTGTTGCTCCCCCCACACGGGGGTCGAGCCCGGGCGTTGGGGCCGGCCGACTACGACAAGGACTACGACGAAGACAACGACAGAGATGAGCCGGGGTCCTGGGCCGCTTCCTGGGGGTCGCGCTGGAGCTACACGCGCTGGAGCTATGCGCATGCCCCGTGGAAAATGGTCTGCTGGAGGAGCGCTTCACCGAGCTGAGCCCGTTCGCCGTCGCGCCGCCAAGGTGCTGCTGGGCTGCGTGCCCGCCGCCGCCACCCCCCCCCCCCCCCCAGGTGACGCCGCGAGAGGAGCGGGCCCCGGCGTGGGCGACTGAGCCCCGACTGCAAGCTACCTCGGGGACGGCCGCCGCCTGGCTGCTCAAACCCGAGCTGCAGGTGTGCGTGTTCTGCGGGAACAACAAGGAGGCGGTGGCTCTCTACACCACCCACATCCTGAAGGGCCCCGACGGGAGAGTGTTGTGCCCGGTTCTGCGTCGCTACACGTGCCCCCTGTGAGGCGCCAGCGGCGACAATGCGCACACCATCAAGTACTGTCTGCGCGGCCCTAGGGACAACCTGCCAGGCAGGAAGCTGCGCAGAAGGCCCAGCGTCCAGTCTGCCGGCACCTGATGCTACTGCATTCGCTGCCTGCCCTCCGTTTTGTTCTGCGAAAGGTCTTTCCCTGTTCATTGGGGAGATGCGGAGCTGTCAGCACAGGCTCAACCTGGAACGTCGTGAAGTCCGCTGTGCGGAGTACTTCTGTCAAGCAGATTGAGACTAGACGCTGATTTTTTTTTTTTTTTTTTGGAGGATGATGGATGAGGGGGACTGTGTTTCTAGTTTGCACACATCCAGGACTGCGAAGAAGGCTGGATGTGTATTTCACTAATTGAATATGGCAGCCGAGAGACGCTGTTTATTTACTGTATACGTCGACCTATTTTAGATGCGCGTCGGTATGAAATTATCTCTAATCTTGGGTGTGTCGTTTTATGAATGGAGGCACTTTACTAGGTCTAGTATATATATATATATAGCCTCTGAACTGAGCTTAAAACTGACGATTTTATGGAATGTCAGCAAAATGGTTATTCTATTGTTTGATGCACTATGTTAGTTGTCCTTAGTTATATTCTAATTCCAGGCGAAGCAATTATAAGCATTATAAGAAGTGATATTAGTTCTTTTCAGTATTAATTTGGGTGGGTATTCCCTCCTTGTGGCTCGCTTCCATCCTAACTGGAGGTGTAAAATGCAGTCTGTAGCAGGTAGAATACAGCTCCTTTTATGTACCAGATCTTTTATTACTGAACTGGCAACTCGCCTTTTCACCTTTAAAAACTGTGCCAAGTCATAATCATATTGTGTATACACTTGGAGATGGTGCTCTTAAATCTAAAGAAAAAAATTTAAAAAATTTGTTTATGAGTAAAAATTAAAGGGCTGGGGATATAGATCAGTAGTAGAGAGCCTCTGGGTTCATTCCCCTGGACCACAAAAATGAATGAAAGATGCATAAATGGACTGGGCATGGTGACACATGACTGTAATCCCGGCAGCTCAGGAAGCTGAGGCAGGAGGATTCAAAGTTCAGGTCCAGTCTCAGCAACTCAGTGAGGCCCTAAGCAATTTAGCAAGACCTTGTCTCAAAATAAAAATTACAGAGGGCTAGGGATGTGGCTCAGTGATTAACTATCCTTGGGTTCAGTCCCCAGTACCAAAAAGGAATAAAAAAAATAAAGTTTTAAGGAAAATTAGCATTCAGCATCCAGAAGAGTGTGGATTTGGGGAGCATTGTTTACCTGCAGTGATCTCAAGATAAAGTTTTCCAAGTAGTAGATTTCACACGCCACCTGCTGGTAGCTCAGAAGTGGTGGCATGAGTTTTTATAAGCATAACTACCATTGAGTATTTTTGAGTGGTATATTTCAAAACCCAGTACTGTAAAATGATGTTTGAGTATAAATATTTGTGCTGATTTTTTATATAATGTGCATATTAATTGATTTCAAAACTGTAAGGAAAGTTTAGTACTGGGTTAGCTTTTTGTTATTGTAACCCAAATGCCTGACATAAACAACTTAAAACAGAGCTGGGCAGGGTAGCACATACCTGTAATCCCAGAGGTTCAGGAGGCTAAAACAGGAGGATCGCTACTTCAAAGCAGCCTCAGTAAAATTGAGGCACTAAGCAACTCAGTGAGACCCTGTCTCTAAAATACAAAATAGGGCTGTAGATGTGACTCAGTGGCTGAGTGCCCCTGAGTTGAATCCCTGGATCTCCACCACAAAAAAAAAAAAAAAAAAAAAAAAAAAAAATTAAATGGGCATGAAAGTGCCCACCTGTGAACCCAGGAGTTTGAGGCAGGAGGATCACAAGTTCCAGGCCAGCTTGGCACCTGAGTGAAATCCTGTCTCAAAATTTAAAAAATAAAATAAAAATGGACTGGGGAGTCGCTCAATGGCAGAGGAACCCCTGGGTTCAATCTTCAGTCCCAGGGGGAAAGAAAAACAAGGCAGAAGATTTCTTTTGGCTCCCAGCTGGAGAGCGTCAGCCAGGGTGAGCCAGCTCCACTGTCCTGGCCCCTGAGTGAGGCAGAACATGGCCCAAGGGCCTGGTGGAGCAGAGCTGCTCAGCTCCTGGAAACGTGGAAGCAGAGGAAGCAAGAAAGAGGTCAGCAACAAGACACAACCCCCAGGGGCCAGCCGCCTAGTGACCTACCTGCTCCAAGCACGCCCCCTCCCTTACAGTTACAGCTCAGTAACCCACTCAAATTGTTAGCTCCTCCAGTAGATTAAACACTGAGGGGTTACAGCCCTCACTGCCTAAGCCCCACCTCTGACCTTGCTGCACTGGGGATCACGGTTTTTTTTCAAAACGTGAGCTTTCAGGGGAACATTTCTAGATCCAAACCATAAGAAGTCCTTTCAAATACTACAGTAGGATTTTTTTTTTCATTTTTTTTAACAGAGAGAGAGAGAGAGAGAGAGAGAGAGAATTTTTTAATATTTATTTTTCAGTTTTTGGCGGACACAACATCTTTGTTTGTATGTGGTGCTGAGGATCGGACCCAGGCCGCATGCATGCCAGGCGAGCGCGCTACCGATTGAGCCACATCCCCAGCCCCTACAATAGGATATTTAAAATAAATGCCTATCTTGATTTGCTCTCTCAAAGCAAACAAAGACTTAAAAAATTAATTTTAGACTTAAATGAGTGAGATTTCTTTCTTTAAATAAGTATTCAGTATAGTAAAATGTTAGCTGGGCATGGTGGCTCATGCCTGTCTTCCCAGCAACTCCAGAGGCTGAGGCAGGAGGATCGCAAGTTCAAAGTCAACCTCCCCAATATGGCAAGGCCTTGAACAACTTAGTGAGAATCTGTCTTAAGTTTAAAACAAAGAACAACAAAAACAGGGCAGAGACGGTCGACAGGGGATGTGGTTCAAAGGTAAAATGGCCCCAGTTTCAATTCTCAAAAGGAGGGGACTGGGGATGTGGCTCAGATTAAAGTGCCCCAGTGTTCAATTCCCATTACCAGAAGAAAAGAAAGAAGAGGAGGTGCCACAGTCTGGCTGGGCACAAAATCACGAGCCACCACAGCCTTGTAGATTCAAAGAGCAACTCTTTATTCCTGAACTCACACCGGCACTCTACACACGTTCTGGGGGAATTCACATTCTGGGCCCAAATCACATTCTGGGCAAAATCCCAAATACTCTCTGAATCTCAGGAGAACTCAAGGAGAACTCAAGGAACGGGCGTGCCTGAGGCAGCGGGATATGCCTTAAACCTGGAACCGCCCTAAACCCGGATTGTCCTAAACTGGGAACGCCCTAAACCCTAATCCGCCCTAAACCCGGATCCGCCCTGGTCCTTGAGCAAGGTCACCTTACATGCAATGACACTGCAAATGACCTGGGTCATGCCATGTGTCATTCTTACTTAGCAATGGCCCTCAGCAAGGAGGAGGAAGGAGGAAGGGGAAGTAGAGGAAGGAGGAGGAGGAGAAGGAAGCCAGATTTTAAGGACAGGTAGTTAGTGTAGTTAGGTAAATCGGGTCAAATATCAAGTTCGATATAGAAAATGGAGACCATAGTGAGAAGGGAAGAAGAGGGCATCCAATCTTAGTTTGGGAAACCTGAACAAGACTTGGGTTATTGAATGTTAATGTCTCCAAGGCCTGGGGTGCATCCCAGAGAACTGTTCAGGAGGTAGCTCCCAGCAAACAGGGAGGTGCTAATCAAACCACCCCAGGCCCTTCCTGCCCAGATCACTCCTCCCCTTGCTCCTCTCTGGCCCATCCCTCCACCTATTTCCCACCATTGGCCTTCCCACCTGCATCCCCCACCACTACAGAATGGAGGGAACAAAGGACAGGGGTGTGGGAGGACTAAAAGAAGACCTTAGCTATAAAAAAGGGGAGACCCCCCTTCCACAGATTCCGCCTTTCGGGTCCCCTTCTTTCTCTGGGGGGAAGTTATTTCTGCTGTCCTTTAATAAAGCCTTCTATTAAACCACGATGCAAAGAAGACCCAGACTCCAATTTTAAATCAAATTAAAGCAAGCTTGTATTCTGGCCGGCCTGGGCTCTCTCCTGAAACCCATAGGTTAGAGGACAGTCCGCCAACTCTCTAAGAACAAGGTTTTATAGCACAAAAAGTTGCAAAAGGGGGGGTCTTGAAACATACAGATTTCAAGATTTTGACAAGCATAAGACAAAGGTAGGTAGTAGGTTAATGATCTACATGGCTCAACATTTCAAGTTAGGGAGTAAATTTAGATCCCAACGCCAGAATTTATTAGGTCCCGCTAAGGTTTCAGAGAGGGTTGTTATCTGGTCATGGAAAGCCAGGCCTGGGGGAGTTCCAGGCATTCCAAGCAAGTTTAGAAATCGCAGTAATTTATAGTAAAACAGAAATGGACTTTTCATGTCTTTGTGAGGAGATGGCTCCCAATCTTAAGATGGAATTAGGCTGGGCTCATCACCTTCCTCTGTCCCCCCTCCCCTTGGCTCAAAGTGCCTCTCTGGTGTTATACTTCTGCATTCTGGGAAGCAAGGACTCCCTGGTAAACAGAAGGAGAAACCAACATTAGATCTGGAAGCCTACCCTTATGTTTTTTTTGTTGTTGTTGTTGCTGTTGTTTTGTTTTTAACATAGACTGGATTTTGTTTGTTTGTATGTTTTGTTTTAGAGTAGTTTTAAAACCACAGCAAAACTGAGCAGAAGCTCCACGCTTCCCAAGTCCCTCTGCCTACTCAGCCTCCCCCAGGACCAGCATCTCACACCAGAGTGGTACATATGCTACAATTCATGCCTCTGAGAAACTGATGTGACTCCATTTTTGAAAACAGCTTCTACCTCAAGGCTTGTCCAGAGGGAGGGGGCATGACCCTTGTCCTTGAAAAAACCCACAGAGCACTCCTAGGCATATACCCACCCTGCTGAGTTGTTTGTCTGCAAATAACAGGAGAGATCTGCAGCACCAGGTGTCCCTGACTCAGTCAGGCTAGGTGAGGACCCATAGCAACCCCCTAGCAACCACCAATCAGCATGAGACAGGGAAAATACCTGGAATGCCAGATGACCCCCCAGTAGTCTTGGTGGTTGATAACATGTTGGGAAACCATGTAGTTTAGCACATACACCCCTCATGGATTAAACCAATCAGTTCAAAGGAATCCCCCTCTTGAACTAAGATTCACTTGTTCCCACCAGTGATTGTGCTAATCAATGTTAAGAGTTGTTTGATTTTCCTGCGGTGTATGATGATTTGCTGTGTGACGTTGTGACACATAGAGTATCCCCCAAAACCTATAAAATCTCACTGAACAAAGGACCAGGACTCACTCCCTGGGACCGCTGCATTGGAAACGGTTGTGAGTCCGGGCTTGAGTTTGCAATAAAGACTCTTGTGTTATTGTATCAGATTCAGCTCCTGGAAGTCTATTGGGGTCCCACGGATCTGGCAATATACCTCTACTGTGACACATCAGTGTTATACAAAGTCCGTAGTTGACTCTGGTTCTAGAGTCTACACTTCCAGGGTTAGAAATGCCCAATGACATTGTATCCACCATTATAGTGTCACGCAGAATAATTCGCAGCTTACAGCCCCTGGGTGCTCCAGCTGTTCAGCCCTCTCTCCCACCCAAACCTGGCAACCACTGGGCTTTCTCCTGTGCCCCTGGTTTTGTGTCTTCAGGGATGTCTACAGTACACCGCCCTCCGTTGGCTTCCCTCCCTGGTGACTGCACTTCAGGTTCCCTGCACCTTTTCACAGCTGTGTGGACCACTGTGTGTGTCTCCATTCCCCAACTGCAGGACATCTTGTGCCACTGAACAGAGCAGCTGGGATCCCAACCTGACCCCTGGGGCAGCTTCACTCATGTGGTGAATACCTGGAGTTCCAGGCTGGATCATGGGCTAAGGATGTTTTCCAGCTGTTTACTGGACAATCTCAGCTGATAGATGGAGCTGCCCCTTGAAGGGCAGGGGCTGTGTCTCCATCTCCCTTGGAGCTGACCATGGAACCTGAGGCTATGGTCACTACGTGAGTGCATATGTGAGTGTGTGTGTGTGTGAGTGTATGTGTGTGTGCATGTGTGTGTGAAAGTCCAGCAATCGTAAGGGCCCACGTGGGCATCCTTCACTCGGTTTTCTTACGTTCTTTCCCCACGTAATGCACAACCACATTCTCCCTGTAAAAAGTCCAGTAATGCAGACACCTTCCCTGGCCTTGCCCTTCATCCTGTACCAAGCATGGGTACCTGTTGGCTTCTCAATGTCTTCTCCCTATTTTTAGCTCCATCTCTCTTGAATCTTGTTTCATCTTCTCTCATAGATCATTTTTGCCAATTTAGAAACAAGTTTCCATTGAAAACAAGGAAGAAAATGAAAAGAAAGAAAAACCTTTCTCGGTCTCCACCCCCACCCCAGCCACCGATTCATTCCTGCCTAGGGGACCTTCTTAGCCTTCCCTTCTCTCTCTGAATCTCCCATATATGTTTTGCATGGTGGATAGGTACTTGGGATTTAATCCAGGTGCACTTAACCACTGAGCCATGTCCCCAGCCCTTTTATGTTTTATTTTGAGACAGGGTCTCACTAAGTGGCTGAGGCTGATTTTGAACCTGTGGTCCTCCTGCCTCAGTCTCCTGTAGCTGGGGTTAACAGGAATGCACCATCATACCTGGCACACAAATATTTCTCCCTGTGTCAATTGAGATGATTCTTATTTCTTTCTTTTTTTTTTTTGCTTTATTCCATTGATGTGGTTAATCAATGAAATTGTTATTCAAATATGAAAGGAGATTTGCACTCCAGGTTTATTCCAAAGTTAAACCAATCTTGCATCCTGATGAATTTTCACCCCTAACCAATCTTGCCTGGTCTTGGTCTGTATACAGCCAGAGGCAATTTCTTCTTCCCCTTCCTTCCTTCCTTTCTCCTCCCCTACCCTCTATTTCTTTCTTTTTTCCTCCTTTTTTCTCCTTCCTTTTCCTCCCCCCTCCCTTTCTTATTCCTTCCCTCCCTCTCTCCCTCATTTCCTCCCTTCCTTCCTTTCCCCCTGTACAAAGGATTGAACTCAGGAGTTCTCTGTCACCAAGCTACATCTCTGCCCTTTTTATCTTTTCTTTTTTATTCTGAGACAGGGTCTCATTAAGCTGCTGAGGCTAGCCTGGATCTTGCCATCTCCTGCCAGCTTCTCTGAGTTGCTGGGGTTACAGGGGGGAGCCACCTTGCCTACTGTCGGAGGCAAATTTACCCAGACCTCAAAGTCAGAAAAACAAACAAAACCATGAACTTGACTTAAGAAGTTCTGCTAATACCAGAAACCTACACTGTGACCCTCAGGCTTGTTTCAGGGCTGGCAGGCTCCCAACAATAAATCCAAATGTGAATCTGAAGATTCTTCTGGAATCTGAAAGCCCCCTAACTCACCACTTTCCCCAGAACTAACACGAGTTAAAGATTTAATGCTTGAACCTCAGCTTTCTTCTTTAGTGATAAATAAAACTAGTGCCAGAGATGTTCTCTCCCTCTGGAGATAGGCTGCACTCTGCCTTGAGTGAGTATTCCTTGCTTTACCCCAAAGGCATCTTCCTTGAAATTGCACCATTCTCCCTAGAATTTGTACCTACTTTACCAAATAAACCTCTCTCTGTGGCTTAGGGGAAAAAACAGTGCCAGAGCCAAGTGTGGTGGCAGATACCTATAACACTGGCCACATCGGAGGCTGAGGAAGGAGGACTGAAAATTCAAGGCTGACCTCACCAATTTATCATGGCCCTAGCAATTTGGCCAGAACTTGTCTCAAAATAAATGAAAGGATTGGGGAGGAAGTTAAGTGGTAAAGCATCACTGGGTTCCATCACCAGCATTTAAAAAGGGTGGGGAGAATGAAGATGGCAGGCCAGAGGGAGGCAGCATTCTGTGTTGGTCCATGATCCAGATCTCACCTAGTTGGAATACTGCATCTCAGAGAGTGTTTGTGAAAAACCAGCCTCTACCTCAGAGCAAAGCCTGTCCAAGGAAGGGACATCACCTTTGTCCTTGGAAAAACCCACAGAGCATTCCTAGGCACATTCCCACCCTGCTAAGTTGTTTATCTACAAATAACAGGAGCAATCTGCTGCACCAGGTGTCCCTGACTCAGTCAGGCTAGGTGAGGACCCATAGCAACCCCCTAGCAACCACCAATCAGCATGAGACAGGGAAATACCTGGGATGCCAGATGACCCTCCCAGTAATTTATGGTGGTTGATAACATGTTGGGAAACCATTTAGTTCAGCACGTATACCCCTTTTGGCTTAAACCAATCATTTCAAATGAATACCCCTTTTGTACTGACCAATCACCCTTACCCAACTTGTTCCCGCCAGTGAATGTGCTAATCATGTTACTCTTTGCTGTTTACATCGATCTTGGGTCTCTGGTGGTCTTTTGGGGGTCCTGAATTCGAGCATAACATTTGAGGACTCCTAAACAGCTGCTATCCACAGAAATCACCAGCGCTGTGACCCCACACAGGGCTTCAGGCCTCAGCATTCGAGCAGGAATGAGTTTTAAAAAAGTGGCCTATATACAGAACAAAATTTTACTCAGCAATAAAAGAGAATAAAATCATGGCATTAGCAGGTAAGTGGACGGCATTGGAGAAGATAATACTAAGTGAAGTTACAAAATCCCCAAAAAACAAATAGCATTCTAGTGTTTTCTGTGATATAAGGTGAGGCACTCATAATGGGGTAGGGAGGGGGAGCTTGGGAGGAATAGATGAACTCTACATAGGACAGAGGGGTGGGAGGGGAAGGGAGGTGGCAGGGGATTAGCAAGGATGGTGGAATGTGATGGACATCATTATCCAAAGTACATGTATGAAGACACGAATTGGCGTGAACATAATTTATATACAACCAGAGATATGAAAAATTGTGCTCTATATGTGTAATAAGAGTGGTAATGCATTCTACTGTCATTTATTTTTAAAAAGCCAATTAAAATAAAAGAAGAAAAATAAGGGTGGGGGCTGGGGAGGCAGAGCCAAACTAAAAAAGCTTGGTTTCAAATGCCAGTACCAGAAGTAAGTAAATAAATGAATCTAGTTATCATAGAGTTTTAAAAAGTAGTTACTATTATATAATATATGTTAAAAACAGTTTTTGCCAGGTGCTGTGTCTTATGCCTATAATTCCAACAATTTGGGAGGCTGAGGCAGGAGGATCATAAAAACGATCATCATTACCTCAATAATTTATCAAGGCTCTCAGCAACTTAGTGAGACCCTGTCTCAAAATAAAAAGGGCTAGGGATGTAGCTCAGTGGTAAAGGCCCTGGGCTCAAACTCCAGTACCAAAAATAAATAAATAAACAATGGTTTGTGTGGGTCTTGGTGGTGAATGTCTATAATCCCAGCTTCAGAGGCTAGGGCAGGAGAATCCAGAGTTCAAAGCCAGCCTCAATAAAAGTGAGACACTAAGCAACTCAGTGAGACCCTGTCTCTAAATAAAATACTAAATAGGGCTGGGGATGTGGCTCAGTGGCTGAGTTCCCCTGAGTTTCATCATCAGTAGTCCTGCACCACTGCAAAAAAAAAAAAAAAAAACAGGCCAATTTGGGCAACTCAGTGAGATCTTGTCTCAAAATAAAAACTGAGAAGAGCTGGGGATGTGACTCGGTGTTAGAACACCATGGGGTTCAGTCCCCGGTAGTGCAAACAACCAATCAGAACCAAACAAAGATGAAACCAATTTGTTCTTATATTGTATTTTATTAAGTTGTTTTTTAAAAGCTCAAACAGAAGTGAATATGTGAGAGAAGGCTGGAGACTGTAGGGAGCAATTATCATAGACCTTTCTCACTGTTTTAGTACTTAGAGCCAGTACCCCTGGTTGGGGAGGGTTTTTTCCTTTCTTTCTTTCTGTTTGCTAAAATGTTTGATATTCAATGTACCTGAGCATGCCTCCTGCTTGCCCTGCTTCCAGAATGTTCTCAACTGAAGTCTTCCATCTTCCCTAACGAGGGCGAAACTTGCGAGGGAGATCTAGATGAGCTGCACAGGGGAAGCCATCGTGATCTCAGCATCTGGGGACATGGCACCCTGTGTGTGAAGACAGAGGAGTCCACTGCGGAAAGACATTGGTCTTAAAAAGAAGGCGGGAAGGGGAGGGCGGGGGGAGGGGGCCAGGGGGTAGGAATGATGGTGGGATGAGTCAGACACCACTACCCCAAGTATGTGTATAAGACACGAATTGTGAGTGCCACGTCCGGCCAAGGGAGCCGAGTCCGGCGAGAGACGGCGAGGTTAAAAGACACACAGGACACCAAGGTTCTTCATCCAGGAGTCAATAATCTTTATTGTTAACACACCTTTTTTTATACCCCAAGCAGCAGAAGTGGAAAACTACCCAAAAGCAGGAGGGAGGGGGGAGAAATTTAGTTTCAACATCTATTATTGTCAGGTACTGAAACCTCCCTTAACAATAAGTCCATCAGACCAGAAAAGGTCAAGGCATTCCCGTGGGATACATATGTCTCAGACGGACAAGCAGGAACAGAAAAACCGCAAGTTCGCCATGGCCTTGTGAGCTGGCCACACTGGCATGCAGAACAAACTAGTGGAGGTAGGGCTCCAGGGGCCAGGGTGGACCTGCTGCCAACAGGTGAGAAAATACTCTGTGTACAATCAGTGTCTTGAAAAATTGCACTCTATATGTGTAATGTGGAATGACTGCATTCTGCCATTGTGTGTAACAAAATAGAATTAAAAAATAATAAAATAAATGAACTAGACGTTCCCTCAATATTTTCAAAAATTGTTCATAATGTTAGCTTATTTAGAGAGTCTGCTGGGATTACAAGAGTCTGTACCTCAAGGTACAATTGACCAATATTTCTTTATAACTCAGGTTAAATATGCACAACTGACTGAAATGCTACAAAATCAATTTAAAAAAGGCAGATCCAGGGGGAAACAGCAGGAGCAGCAGAGGCTGCGGCTCTGCAGAGAAAATAAATGCTTCCAAGGAACGTGCAGCAGGAGCTCTGTGCCACCTGGCAGGACACCACTGTGCCTATGCCTCTGGTGGACAATGTGGGCTGGCTCTGGGAAGGTCCCACATGGGTTGCCCGGGGACTGGGGTGCACCAGTGATTCCCAGAACTGGCAGTAAAGTGGATGCCAGCCCCAGAGGCCGACCGGAGCACCCAGGTATTTTCTGTAGTTCATTCAGGACATAAATTGTGATAAGGACCCATAGTTCCTGAGCTCCGCCCAGGTCCCCTGAGCATTTTAATAATACTTTGGATGCTCTTCCAGCAGTGTGATCTGAGGTGAATAATTTGGGCTCATAGTAGTTCTTGCTTTCTTTTATTTTATTCTATTCAACAGAAAGAAACTTGTACCCTAATGGATGAAAAGTGATGTTTTCCTGTTAACAAAGCAAGCACTACTACCCTCAATTTTATTTTATATTTTATTTTATTTATTTATTTTTTATACCAGGAATTGAACTCAGGGGCATTCAACAGCTGAACCACATCCCCAGCCCTATTTTGTTTTTTATTTAGAGACAGGGTCTCTCTGAGTTCCTTAGCTCAACAGCATCCTTGCTGTTGCTAAAGATGGCGTTGAACCCACGATCCTCCTGCCTCAGCTCCCTGAGCCGCTGGGATTACAGGTGTGTGCCACCATGCTCAGCTTTTATTTTTTATTTTAAGACAGGGTCTTGCTAAGTTGCTGAGGGCCTCATTAAGTTACTGAGGCTGCCCATGAAGTTGTGATCCTCTTGCCTCAGCCTCTCCTGTCTCTGTGAAAACAGGCGTGTGCCACCATGCCTGGCATCACCCCAAATTTAAACACCTTGAAGAACAAACACGAGGTTTTGATCAGATAAGCAGGCCTCCACCATTGATTTATTAGTTGGTTAAATCATGTCATTTTTTTAAAAAAAATTATAAAGTTGTATTTATTTTGGATATATTTTTTTCTTTTTTGATATTATGGATTGAACCCAGGGGCTTGACCACTCTGCTACCTTCCCAGCCCTTTTTGTTTTATTTTGAGACAGGCTCTCACTAAGTTGCTTAGGGCCTTGCTAAATTGCCCAGGCTGTGATCCTCCTGCTCAACTTCCCCAGTTGCTGGGATTACGAGCGTGTGCCATCGCACCTGGCCAGGGAATGTCTTCCAATGTGGAGTTCCCCAGTTCATGGATTGCTTTTTACTCGAATAAACTTTTTTATCTTGTAAATGCATTAGATTTTAATATTGAACATTATGGCTTTAGGAATGTTCTTTCCTGAAACAAGAAAAGAGTATTCATTAGATTAAAAGAAAATACCCACATTGGGTGAGGATGTAGCTCTATGGTAGAGGAGTTGCTCACTGCAAAATAAAACAGAAAACTGGGCCTGATGGTGCACACCTCCCTGTAGTCTGGACCACTTTTAGAGGCTGAGGCAGGAGGATCACACACTCAAAGCCAGCCTGGGCAACTTAGTGACAGCTTTTCTCAAATAAAATTAAAAAGGATTGGGGATATAGCTCAGAGGTAGAGCACCCCTAGGTTCCACCAAAAACCAGTATCACAAAAACCCCCAAAGGCAGCAAGAGCAGAGCTTGAAGTAGATTGACAGTTTCAAACTTATTTTCTCTGTAAGGAGGGGCAAGAGGTGGAGCAAGAGAAAAATCACTGATTGGTTAACCCCAGACTACTTCAAGACACTTTTTAGGGATTAAAAGATGAAGTCTCATACTTCCATACCCTAGACACCTCTTTTTCCTGTAGTTAAAGGGAATTAAAGGTGTAAGGGTTTTCACACTTCTGCTTTTCTTAAAGCAATGGAGGTTTTCTAGTTTTGTTTTATTTTTTTGTTGTTGTTGTTTATTTGGTTTACAGTGCTGGGGATCCAATCCAGGAGTGCTCCACCATTGATCTCTCTATGCCCAGGCTTTAAAAACAAAATTGTTGTTGTGAGACAGGGTCTCCCTAAATTGCCCAGGCTGTCCTCAAACTTGATATCCCCCAGTCGCAGTCCTCTCCCTGGACACCAATCTAATAACAAAGATAAGGTCTTGAGAAAAATGAAAAAGAAGATTTATTGCTGTGATTTTACCTATTCACAGGAAAGGGGTAGGGGATAGAGGTGATTCAGAGAAAAGGAGATTAAGGAGGAGAGATCAGGAAGAAGAAGGTCAGGGAGAAGCTTAGGGAAAAAAAAAACAAACATGTAGGTTTCAAAGCCCCAAGGGCTATATAGTCAAAGCATCAAGTGAACCCCTGTTATGCTCCTGTATAATTTAATGTGGCTACTTTGTGTCCATCCCATATTTTCAAATAGAGACTGATGCAGTGGTGCACATCTCTAATCCCAGTAAACTGGGAGACCAAGGCAGGAGAATTGCAAATTCAAAGTCAGCAATTTAGGAAAACTCTGTTCAAAAGAAAACAAAAAACAAACAAGAAAAGGGCTGGGGATGTATCTCAGTGGTACAGCACCTGTGGATTCAATGCCCAGTAAGAAAAATAAAAACAAATAACAGAAAACAAAAAAGAATGAAAGGAAGGAAGGAAGGAGGAAGGGAGGGAGGGAGGGAAGGGAGGAAGGGAGGGAGGGAGGGAAGAAGGGAGAAAAGGAGGGAGGGAGGAAGGGGTATAACATGAAACTGAAGTCAGGCATGGTAGCCCAGTCCTATAATTTGCTCCCCCGAGGCCCAGCAGGGGGGTTCCAAGAACACTGCCAGCCTGAGCAACAGTGTGAGGCCCCTATCTCGAAACAAATTAAACTTAATAATAATTGAATTACTTGAATGTGTCCGTACACATGTGCACCATTTTTAATGATTCCAGAAAGATGACTTTTCAGAAATTATTTTTAATTTTAAATTATCTTTACATCTAGAATCAAGTGAAACATGACTTAAATACCGGACTTAGTTTTATTCCATCTGATAAGGCTTCATGAAACAAGTTAATCTAGTTAAAATAAACCTTAAATATTTCTGAGTGAGGAAGACATGGTAAAAAGAGTAGTTTGTTGGTCGGGCACAGTGGCACATACCTATAATCCTAGTGACTTGGGAGGCTGAGGCAGGAGGATGGCAGGTTTGAGGCCAGCCTGGACAAGTTAGACTGTCTCAAAATTAAAAATAAAAAAGGCTATGAATGTAGTTTAGTGGTAGAGCACCGCTAGATTAAACTCTAATAAAACACACACACACACACACACACACACAAACACACACACACACAGAATGAGTTCTTTTTCCATGTTCTTCAATTATTCCCCTGCAATAGGTAATCTGTACATAAATGGGGTAGGAGACTAAATGTTCCCAGGAAACTGTGTTCCAAAATGAGTGTGGAGGACCAGAGGGCTGCTGCTCTCCGAGTCTGGGCAACACAAGAGTGGTCATCAGTTTTTAAGAGTAGCCCTCACAATCCACAGAATTCTATCACAGAATATATCATAAAGTTATATGGCTTTGGGGGAGGTACGGGGGATCAAAACCAGGACAGCACAGATGCTAAGCACGTGCTCTACCACTGAGCTATACTCACAGCTCAAAATACTCATGATGTTGGTCAAAACTTATGAGACAAAGCCAGGCATGATATCACACACCTATAATCCCAGCTTCTTAGAAGACTGAGGCAGGAGGATCATAGGTTCAAGGCCAGCCCCAGCGATTTAGCAAGACCCTAAGCAACGTTCCGAGACCCTGTCTCAAAATAAAAAATAAAAAGAACTGGGAACATGGCTCATTGGTAAACACCCCTGGGTTCAATCCCCAGGATACATTAAAAAAAAAAAAGTAATTTTGCGAGCAGGTTTTTGTTTGTTTGTTTGTTTGTTTTTTTGGTACCAGGGATTGAACCCAAGGTTTTACACATGCTGGGCAAGCACTGTTCCACTGAGCTTCTTCCCTATCCCTATTATTGATTTTTTTAATTTATTTTTTGGTACTGGGGATTGAACTCAGGGGCACTCGACCACTGAGCCACATCCCCAGCACTATTTTGGTATCTTATTTAGAGATATGGTCCCACTGATTGCTAAGAGTGCCTCACTATTGCTGAGGCTGGCTTTGAACTCAAGATCCTCCTGTCTCAGCCTCCTGATCCACTGAGATCATAGGCGTGCGCCACTGTGCCTGGCTTCCCCAGTCCTTTTCATTTTTAAACACGAACTTGATATGCTGCCGATGGTCTTACTAAATTCAAGTGCTGAGGCAGGCTCAAACTTGCAATCCTCCTGCCTCAGCCTCCCCAGTTTCTCAGACTACAGACCTGTACCAGCATGCCTCGCTATTATCTAACACTCGTTAAAATGTCATTGTTCCTTAGACTTTGCTTTTATAGGATAAAGGACCCTGACACTGTGTGGGGCTCAGCATTGCCTGGGAAATGTCCCTGTAGGAAGAACCCTGACACTGAAAGGCTCCAGGTGGTGGCTGCCATGATGAGAGGGACCCACACTTTGACCTACATTTCTTGCTCCCCAACATCCTGAGAGGTACCCACAGCTTCCACCCTCAGTGGCTTCAGACATGGAAAAGTGGCCTTCCCAGGGCTGGTAGTCGAAGCTGCTCTCTGGTCTCAGGTCCCAGCTCATATTTGGTGACACTATTCTCAAGCCAGTATGCTGAGCTGATCCCCCTGAAACATCCTTTACCTTGTAAGGGAACAAAAGACTGCTTCTCCCTCCCTGTCCTCAAGGGTACTGAGAGGTTTTAGGAGTCTCTGTTGTGTCTCTAGCAACTCCTTTCCAATTTCTTTTCTACTGAGCCACTTTTTGTATTTTATTTTGAGACAGGGTCTTGTTGAGTTGCTCAGTGCCTCCCTAAATTGCTGAGGCCAGCCTTGAACTTGCAATCCTCCTGCCTCAGCCTCCAGAGCTACTGGGATTAGAGGTGTGTGCTGCCACGCCCGGCTTCATAAAGCATTTTTGTCTTTGTTTCTGAGATGGGTTCTCACCCTGCTGACCAGGCTAGCCTGGAGCTCCTTGCTTTAGGGATTGCCCTCCTTCAGCCTCTGGGGCTGCTGGCATAGATGGGATTAAAGAAGTGAGCCATCACACCTAAGAGGTTTTAACTCTAGAACAGGTTCACAATATCAGTGTGGCCACGGACCCCTGAACAATGAGCTTTCAGGGGTTTCTCTGAGTCAATATCAGATGAAGTCCTTTGGTGTCTCATGCTCAGAACTGAGGGTGACCCTGTGAATGAAGCTCTGTGAAAGAAATCCCTGAGAGGATCTCCACCCCACCCAGAATCCCTTCCCCTTCCTGCCTGGAGATCTGCTAAAACCAATCAATAAGCTGAAAATCCAACCAGGATTAATTGGATGAGATTCAATAATCTAGTCCGATATGAGCTTGGAAGGGAGGGGTTTGGAGAGGAGGAATAAAAGCTTCAGAGCAGCCAGAGAAGGTTCCAGAGAATCCTGAACCAAGAGTCACTGCCTGGATCTGTTGACACTTGGAGAGCCAGACCGTTCCATCCAGACGTGCAGAGAGGGTAAGTGACAGCCCCCCTAAGGATGCGCCACCCTGACTACCACAGCCAGTCTACCCTGGTGACTGCAGCCCAGTTTGCCACCATTGCGGCTGCTGCTTCTTTAGGGATTGAACCCAAGGATGCTTTACCACTGAGCCTCATCTCCACAGACCTGTTTTTTATTTTGAATCAGGGTCTACCTAAGTTGGTCAACATCTTGCTAAGGTGCTGTGGCTGACCTGCAACTTGACTTTTTGTGGACTGGGGATTGAACTCAGGGCTGCTTAACAAATGAGCCACATCTCCAGCACCTTTTACATTTTTTTTTTTTGATACAGGGCCCAAGTAAGTTGCCTAGAATCTTCCTAATTGCTAAAACTGGCCTTAAACTTTTGATGCTCCTGCCTCAGCCTCCTAAATTGCTGGGGTTAGCAGCACAGACCACTGAACCCAATGAATTTTTTTTTTTTTTTTTTTTTTGGCATCGAAGATTGAACTCAGGGGCACTTGACCATTTGAGCCACATCCCCAGCCCAATTTTTGTATTTTATTTAGAGACAGGGTCTCACTGAGTTGCTTAGTGCCTCACCTTTGCTGAGGCTGGCTTTCAAGATCCTCCTGTCTTAGCCTCCCGAGCTGCTGGGATTACAGGCATGTGCCACTGCGCCTGGCCCAGTGCAACGTTTTTAAGTGAGAGCTATGTATTTGATTTTGAATTGTCTTGACAATTTTCATATGTAGTCTATATTCCTTTAAATGACAGTTCATGGAATTTGTGTATTGTGGTTTTACTAGTCATTTTGTATTTAGAGCTTAAAACAGGGTAAGGGTGTTGCTCAGTGTTAGAGGACTTGCCTAGTATGAGGACCTGGGTTCAAACCCCATCACTGCAAAACAAAGGAATATGTGCACATGTATGTGACGTATACATTTTATATCAATGTTTTATTACTGGATTTTGGTGTCACGGTTTGGATAGGATGTATTCTCCCAAAGGTTCAAGTGTTAATGCAAGGGGTGAGACGATTGGGTTATAAGATCCATAATCAGTACATTTATCTATTTAACGGATTTGATAGGACTACATACTGGGTGATAAACTCTAGGCAGGTGAGGTGTGGCTGGAGGAGATAGGTCCCTGTGGGTGTGTCTTTGGGCTTATATTTTTGCGACCAAAGGCTTGGTCCCCATCCTCCATGCTGATCCAATAGCAATGACAAGATATTGAGAAAAAGGAAAAAGGTTTATTGTTTTGCTAGCAAAGAAGAAACACAGGGACTAGTGTCCCAAAGCCTGTGCTTCTGCCTATCCTCAAGAACAGGGGGCTTTTATACAGGTGATTCAAGAAAATGGGATTAGGAAGGAGATCAGGGAGATCATGAAAGAGAAGGTTAGAGAAAAGAAGATGCGGGGGTGGGGGGAGAAACATGTAAGTTTCAAAGCCACAAGGGATATAGTGAAAGCATCCCGTGAACCCCTGTTAAAGTTTCTTGGCACCGTGCCCACCACCTCCAGGCTGCCCGGTACTGATCAGCTTTTCTGAGGCTCTGTTTGGTCATGTTCTTCTGCCTCTTGAGCAATGGAGCTGGCTGTCCATGGAATGAACCTCTGAAACCAGGAACCCCAAAGAAACTTCCTCTAAGTTCAGCAACCAAAAGTTCTGATTTTCATTTTTGGGGTCCAATGGGGATCTCACCCAAGGCTATATGTGGGCTCAGTAACCTCCTATATCACTGAGCTACCACCCTCAGCACAGCTCCTAAGCTATAGCTATATCTCGATTTACATCTGTGCAAGTCCACATATGTATATAGTTTTGTGTGTGTATGTGTGGTACAGGGAATTGAACCCAGGGTCTCACATGCTTGGCAAGCTCGATACCACTGAACCCCATCTTGAGCCTCAGACAAGATCTTGCTCAGTTTCCCAGTCTGCCCTTGAACTTGAGGTTCTCATTATTTAAAAAATTATTTTTTTGGTAATGTGGATTGAACTCAGGGTGCTTTACCACTTAGCCACATTCCAGCCCTTTTAATTATTTATTCTGGTTGGGTCTCTCACAAGGGCCTTGGGTCTTGTTAAGTTGCTGAGGCTGGATTTGAACTTGTAGTCCTACTGCCTCAGTGTCCCAAGTTGCTAGAATTACAGGCTTGTGCCACCAGGCTGGGCATTGGCCCTGTGACATTTCTATTCTCTTTAAGGGGGTCCTAAGTGAGGTTTAGGTTTGGGATGTGGATCAGTGGTAAGGCACTTGCCTGGCATGCATTCAGCCCTTGGTTCACTCCCCAGGATCTCAAAAGTGAGGATGAGTCACCTGTCCATAGGGAGACTGGTGAGCCTTCAGACTCCTTGATAACCAGTGGGCTTAGAGTTGGGAGGACCAGAGGTGGACCTGGATACTGGGGATTTGATCCCCACCACCACAGAGCTGTGGCTAACCAGGATTTGGATCTCAGCTGGTTGAGGAGGGGTTTTTCAGGCTTGGCCTGAAAGGGTGCCTCTGTTCCCTGCAGATTCAACAGGATGAGCATCAGAACTGTACCCACACTCCAGGACCTGGTGATACAGAATGTACTGTGCAACGAGGCCTTGCCCATTCCCAATCTGGAGTACCTGCCCAGGGTGCTTACCCTGCAGTTGTACAAGGAGGCTCTAATGGGGGGTCACATGGAGATGGTAAAGAAGATGGTGCTGTCCTGCCCCTTGGCCTGTCTGCCTGTGGACTACCTGCTGAAGACAAGAGATGTGAAGGCCTTAAAAACCCTACTGAATGGGCTAGACTTGCTGATTTCCCAGAACATTTACCCCAGGTGAGGGGGAGCCAGGAAGAAACATCTGGGGGAGGCAGGACAGGGTGAAGGGTGGACCAGGAGGTGCCAGGGAGGAGGCTGCCCTGCCCCCTCCACAGGAAGAGTCCCTGGCTGGATTCAAGGAGAAAGGACACGGAGAAAAATAGGAGAGCAGAGGAGCAGCCGCCCAGAACAAGGGGTTCACTGGGGTCTAATGCACAGGTTGGAAGTCGGCGGGTCTTTGTCTATTTTTCCAGCCTCCTTCCCATTTTCTCCATAGGAAATGGAAACTGAAAGCAATCGATTTTCGGGCAGTGAATCAAGATAGCCCCAATGAGTGGTCCAGAGCCCCAGTGAGTGCCTGCTCACAAGAGGCCACGTCTCCAAAGGAAAGAGAGAAATGCAGCCAAAGAGCAGCGAGGCCACGCTTGAAGATCTTCATAGATTTCGATCTGGACAAAGTCTTCCAAAGATTCCTTGGCAGCCTCAGGGAGTGGGTGGAGGAGAGGAAGGGGGTGGTCCGTATATACTGCCAGAAGCTGCAGATCGGGGGTTTCTACTTGAAACTCTCTAAATTCCTGAGGACTCTGCCACTGTACTACGTGCGGGAACTGGAGGTGAATGCTCAGCACTGGACTCGAGAAATAATGGAACATTTTTGTTTTGTCCTGATCGAGATGAAGAACCTTTGCATCCTCCATCTCTCCGACTTGAGCCCGCAGGTCTTCACAGGCCGCTCCATAAACAGGTGGTATTCCCATAGATTCAGCCTTCAACTGCGGAAGGTGAACAAACTCCGCGAGCTCTACGTGAACAACGTCTTCTTCCTCTACGGAGCGCTGCACAAAATCCTCCTGTAAGCATGAGGGGTGTGCATTGCCGCAAAAGCCATTTTTGCTTACCGAGCATTAAAAGGGCTTGTGCCCTGGCCACTAGCCATGTCAGGGAAGGAGATGCTGGAGAGTGACCGAGTGACCTCAGGTTCTGGTCCCCTGCTCAGTCCTGAAGGATGGTCTCATCACCACCCACACAGAAGCAGAGGGCTAAACCGGGGTGCATGGTCTGGGAAGTGCCACCATGTAGGGAAGCCAGCTGGGGGGACAGGAGCTAGTGAGGGTGGGTGAGGTTCCTTCCCTGGGAGGCCTGTCCAGCAAAGGAGGTGGGAGACGGGGTAGAGGAGAGGGCGCTGGAGGAGAGAAGCCCCCTCACCTGCACCTTGCAACAGGGAAGCTCTGTGCTCTCCAGTGGGGAACAGAGGAGCCGCCCCCAACGCCCCCCTGGGGAAGGCTGCTCTGAGCCTCAGGTGGTGATTCTGGACTGGAGGGTGAGGAGCAGGAATGGAGGGTACAGGGTGTGAGCCTCCCCAGTGGATAACCCTGGTTGGTTTCCTTCATCTTGCCTGGGATTGTCCTTCGTACATGACTCCCCCTGACCTCCTGTGGCCAGAGCTGTGGCCTTCGGCTTGGCAGTCAGGGGAGGAGCCTTAGAGATGATGGACCCACCTGGTCACTCAAGTGGTGGTGAAAGGCTTACCCTGAAATGGGTGAGTGTAGGAGCAGATTCTGCAACCCACAGTGTCCTGGGGGTCCACCATCATCAGAAGGTCAGGGCGACCTTGGGTTTGGGATTAGACAGTTCTCACCTACCATTTCCCACTATATCCACGTGGTGCCTTCATTCTCCAGAAGTAACTCTTTGCTTTCTCTCCAGGAGTCAGACCCCCTTGAAAACACTCTCGCTGAGAGGTTGTCCGCTCAAGGAGAAGGATTTAAAGCATCTGTCCCTGTGTCCGAGCACTGATCAACTGAAGTGTCTGGATCTCAGCTCTTTTTCCATGAAGGATATGAGTCCTGAGCCCCTCCGGGTCCTGCTGGAGAAGGTGGCACACACCCTTGAGACCCTGGTCTTAGAGTTTTGTGAGATAACAGAGTCCCAGCTAAATGCCATCTCACCAGCCCTGGGTCACTGTTCCCAGCTCAAAACCTTCAGTTTCTGTGGGAACCAAATCCCCCTGACTGCTCTTAAGAACGTGCTGAGCCACACCGCTAGCCTGCCGCTGGAACAAGCGAAGTACCCTGCCCCTCTGGAGAGCTTTGATGAAATCCTCTGGGGTTTTTGGACTGAGATCAACCCCATGAAATTTGACCAGGTTCAGAAGGAGCTGATGCAGCTGGTGAAGGACATCAGGCCTGTCCACGACATCCAGATTTATTCTTACGATTGTGTTCTTCACCTCAAACATACAGATTTTATTGCCTGAAACCCAGTGGCAATTCAGTAGGCAGGGGATTATTGACATGCACAACACATTAGCTTTCTTGGCCTGGGGGTGAGGCTCAGGTAGAGTAGGCCCTTCAGGCATGAGGCCGTGAGTTTGATCTCCAGAACCTCAAGAAATGCTTCTTATAAATTTCTGATGGGGTTCATGTGTGCACATGGCTTCAAGGTTGATTCCAGTCTTGACAACTCAGGAAGACCGTCTCACAATAAGGGCTGGGGATGTAGCTCTGGTCAAATGCCCTGGCTTTAATCCCCAGTATTTCTGAAAAATGGGTTAGGGTTGGCCTTCAGGAGGATAGGTATAAGGGCCTTCATTTTACTATGCTACTTGGTTTTTGGCTCTATTATTCCATAATAAAAATGTACTAAATTTTCACTGCTATGATGATTTTTGTGTGTGTATGTGGGATTTGAATCAAAGGGTGCTCAACAACTAGGCCACATCCCCAACTATTTTTAAGACAGTTTCCAAGTTGCCCAGGACATCATTAAGTTGCTGAGGGTAGCCTTGAACTTCATCCCCCTGTCTCAGTCTCCCAAGCTGCTGGGACTACAGGTGTGTGCTACCACACACGGCTGCTAATTTGAAATCCTTTGGAAGCATGGGACATAACTGCCATACCTGCCTTGCTGGATTTGAAGCCCTGCTTTTTTTCTGTGCTTCTGCTCAGGGCCAAGAAGCAAGTCTGAGCTACCAAGACAGACCAGCAGTCCTGTAAGCCTGGTGCTGCCTGCAGATTTGTTCAGGGAAGTGAGGGGGAGGTTAACTCAGAAAGATCAGACAACCATAGCCAAAGTCAGAGGACAGAAATTGCAGGTACTTTAGAATTTTAGTCTGTACTCTGTGACCAGGCTATTTAAAGGACTTCCAGTTGCCTAATTCAGACACCACTGGAGGTTCAAGGCTACCTTCTGGCATAACTGAGGAACAGGATTCAAGACTAGGATTGTTTTCTGTTTGCTGGGGGCTCAAAATGGATTTTTTTATTTGGTCATTTGCTGACAATCTGCCCAGTGTGATCAATAAAACAGGACACTCCTGGACCCCCTTCCTGTGGATTTAACCAAACCATTTCTCCACTATTCTTTTTGCGATCAAATAACTCTCTCCTTGCTCCAAGCATCTGCAGCTTCCAGAAGGAGCGGATGTGTGTTCTGAAGGGGCTCAGATCTGTACAATTATGGCCAGGCCACATTTGGGAGGAGTGTGAAGAAAGATCAAAGTGCTGTCACCTTCTGCAGCCACAGCATGTTGCTGAGGTCGCTCTCCTTCAAGCAGACTGGCTCTCTCTCCCTCTTGGGGTGAACATCTGCTACTTGCCAGGCAGGAGCAGAAGCTGGAGCAGGGGTTCAACTGCTGTGGTGACTGTGGCTCTGGCTGTGGAAGGGGCAGGCAGGGGGCTCTCTGCTGTCCCCATATGCCCCCTACTCCCCAATACTAGACTGGCTCCTCCTCCAGGTCTCAGTTGGCATCACCTCCGAGGCCCTCTCTGAACACCCCTTCGTCCACACCGTGGTTGTTCTATAGAAGGAATGGATCACAGTTGGCCACATTGCACATTCTTTTTTTTTTAAGATAGAGAGAGAGGGAGAGAGAATTTTAATATTCATTTTTTAGTTTTCGTCGGACACAACATCTTTGTTTGTATGTGGTGCTGAGGACCGAACCCGGGCCGCACGCATGCCAGAGGAGCGGGCTACAGCTTGAGCCACATCCTCAGCCCACATTGCACATTCTTGCTTCTTATAGGTGGCCAGCCCCAGAGACAGGGACTCACCTGCCATCTTCATCCATGAGGACCGTACCTGACCCCCTGTCTAGCCACACAGGTGCTTAATAAATAGCGTTATGACTGAGCTACATCCCAGTCCTTATTTTTTCTTTTGACACAAGGTCTCAAGTTGCTAAGGCTGGCCTGCAACCTGTGATCCTCCTGCCTCAGCCTCCTGAGTTGCTGGGATTACAGCTATGTACCACAGTGCCCTCTGGTCTTCTCTGTATGTGGCCTGTTGTCCACCAGGGCCTCCCCCTGTTGGGTGCACTTTCCAGCCTGGTGATCTCAGGAGGGCTGAGCTTCCTTCATGACAGTGGCTCCCAAAGGGCAGGAAGCACAGCCTGCCAGGTGTGTTAGGCTCCTCTCCAGGGCCCAGTTCAGCAGCACTCTAGCATAATCATATTCTATTCCTCAGTGCAGGGCTGGGGATGTAGCACATTGGCAAATACCCCAGTCTCAATCCCTTATAGCAGGCTCAAAACCTTATAAATAAATAATAATAATAATAATTATAAGGAGTGCTGGGTGTGGTTGCACATGCCTGTAATCCCAGTGACTGTGGAAGCCAAGACAGGAGGATCTCAAGTTCAAGGCCACTTGGGACACTTTGCTACTTTGCTACACCCCCAACACATTTCACATTTTTATTTGAGACAGTGTCTGAATATGTTTCCCAGGCTGGCTTGGAATCTCGGATCCTCCTGCCTCAGCCTCCAAAGTTACTGGGATTGTAAGTGTGCACCTTGGTACCTGGCCATAGAGCATTTAAAACACTCAAGAGATTACATTGCACTGGGGAGAAAGTGCCATAACTAAAAGGAGAATAATAGCCACAGACTACAAAATTCCTCTGGATTAATGTTGTACCAATACCAAGACCCTCAATAAACTCTCAGACCATACATTGCCATTCCAATTAAGCCTTTATTGCTGGCCAGAAACAGACACTCTACTCTCTAAAAGTGAGATTGTCAGAGTAGCACACCACCTTCAGTGGTGCCTCATATTTAAGCCAAAAAACCACAAAAAGGGAGATTTGGGGGTCTGACCAATGTAAGCAAGCACATTGAATATGAAAAGAAGAGCAGTGTACTACAATTTTATTGATGTTTTTATATTAACCAAGTTTTAGACTCTGTAAGGTGGAACAATGTTCTAAAATAACAGTTGTTTTTTCACCAGAGATGTACAAACTTTCATTTGTCCAGTTAGTTGCTTCAGAGAATAAAACTTAAAAGACACAATGTAATTAATATTTTAAGAAGGGTTTGTCATTTTAATATGTAAATCAAACTTGGTTTATATCAGCACATTAATATTTGCTCTTACATATATAAACAACTTAGTTATAAAGAAACATTTTAATATTTATCCTTTATTTATAGATGTTTATATTACTTACTTAGATCCTATCGTTTACTTAGATGTATTACAATTATATTTTACCACACAAAGACTTTTTTGCCTGGAAACATGTTTTTTGCTAAACATATTTTTATATTTAGAACATTTTAATAATTTTTAATCCACAGATCCCTCTTTTTGTTTATACCTTAAAATAACCCTTATCAATTTCTGAATTTTGGGGAAGGAAGATGGCGGCGAGGGGAGTGCATTACCCCCGTGTGCTGCTTCACTGTGTGGGAGTATGACAAGTCAGGACGGCTAAAGGATATCTTGTTAGGAATTTCCAGCAATAGTGGGGTGCGCCGGAACCTGGAGGAAGGATTTCCATCGCAGGAGGATCGGCTACGGGGACTCAAACGCGAGAGGTTTGTCGCACGGAGGATAAAACTGCTTATTCAGCAAATCGCCCCGCGGCTAGAGTCTGCAACGCGCGCTGGGATAGAGACGCAGGGTTACAGCGCTGCAGTTTCTGCCAGCCGCGCAAGCACCGCACTCAGGGCTGAATTCTGGGTTCGAGACGGAGGAAGGAAGCGGTCCATCTCCGTTCTCCACACCGGTCAGACCACAGAGGAGGCCAGCAGCCACCATGTTGGTAAACTGACGTCACCATACCTGTTTTCGACTGACCGCAGCTCATTCAGCCATAGAACAGGTAATTTCAGGCTGCAATTTGCCTGCGGCTTGCAGACAGATTGCTAGGGTTCAGCGCCTGGGTGCTTCTTAAAATCTGATCTTATCGGAGTGAACACCGAGCGCGGGGCGGCCGAGTTCCGGCTCCCGGAACCGTCCCGGAACCGCCCTGGCTCAGGGCTGCGGAGCCTGCGGAGGCTGCTTCTTGGACCCTGCTACTATCAGAGCAAACACCAAGCACTAAGCAGCCGAATTCCGGCTCCCGGAACTGAGCCCGCGGGGACTGCTTCTTGGAGCTTACACTTATAGGAGCTTACACCGAGCACGGAGCAGCCGAGTTCCGGCTCCCGGAACTTCCCTGGACCGGGGCTAGGAGCCCGCGGAAACTGCGTCTCGGTCCGGGTCCTGCTGAGGGCTGGTCAGGACTCACCCGTTGCTTGGGTTGCCCGGCAAGGGGAACGAAATGCTGCCATTCGCATAGGATACCAACATGGCAGAGATCTGATGTCAGCAGAAAGCGGTGGAGGAGAGATCTTCATCAATACCAGCGGTGACATAAGCAGTTGGTCTCCTGGTAAGGGGGGTGAGGCTCAGTCACCAGAGTCTCCTCAATTTGTCCTCGAGCCAGAGGGAAGGAGCCGGGCTGCCGCCAGCCCCCGGAGCAGGCCCAGCGGCTCGCCAGCGTGGTGACTGCGTGACCCCAATTGGAGAGGGGGCGGAGCGGAGCCGCCACCCACACCCAGCAGGTGGGCAGACCCACGACCCAGTAGTACATGGGCATGGTAGGAGGGGCAGGGCAGAGCCGCCCTTCGCGCTTGCAAGGTAAACAGACCTGTGACAGCCTGGCAGGTCAGGCCCAGTGGCCTGCCAGTGTGGTACACATGTCACCCCAACTGGAGTAGGGGCAGAGCAGATCCTTCTCCCACGCCCCGATCAGGCCCTGCCGGTGTGGTGGTCACGTGACCCCAATTGGAGTGGGGGCGGAGCGGAACCGCCACCCGTGCCCGCAGGGTGAGCAGACCAGTGATCAACCTGCAGATCAGGCCCAGGGGTCCGCAGGCGTGGTAGGAGGGGCAGGGCAGATCCGCCGCCCGCGCCTTCAAGGTAGGCAGACCTACAACAGACCGGCGGATCAGGCCCAGGAGCCTGCCGGCGTGGTACAAACACCACCCTAATTGGAGTAGTGACAGAGCAGAGTCGCCTCCCTTGCCAGGAACAGGCCCAGCATCCTGCAGGCGGGGTAGTCACGACACCCCAATTGGAGTAGGTGCAGAGCAGAGCCTCCACCCGTGCCCGAAAGGTGGGCAGATCTGCGACCGACCAGCGGGACAGGCCCAGTGGCCTGCTGGTACGACAGACACGTCACCCCATTTGGAGTAGGGGCAGAGTAGAGCTGCCGCCCGCTCCTGCAGGGTAGGCAAAACTGAAACCGACCAGCGGATCAGGCCCGGTGGCCTGCCGGCGTGGTACACTCGTCACCCCAATTGGAGTAGGGGCAGAGCAGAGCCGCCACCAGCTCCCAGAACAGGCCCAGTGACCTGCTGGCGTGGTAGCCACGACACCCCAATTGGAATAAGGAGAGAGCAGAGCCACCGCCCGCACCTGCAGGAAAGATACACAAGCAGTATGAAAAGACAAGGAAAGAAAGGACCACAAGCAATGCAGGTCAACGCAACTTTAGAAGAGGTAACAGCTGCAGCAGATGGAATGTCAGATAAAGAATTCAGGATATACATGCTTCAGATGATCTGGAGTATTAAGGAAGACATTAAACAGCAAAATCAGACAATGAAAGATCACTTCGACAACGAATTACGCAAACAAATCCAGGAAGCAAAGGATCAACTATACAGGGAGATAGAGGTTATAAAAAACAAGCAATCAGAAATCCTAGAAATGCAGGAAGCAATAAACCAACTTAAAAACTCAATGGAGAATACTACCAGCAGAGTAGAACACTTAGAAGATAGAACATCAGACAATGAAGACAAAGTATTTCAACTGGAAAAGAACATAGACAGCTCAGCAAGACTGTTAAGAAACCATGAGCAGAACATCCAAGAAATATGGGATAACATTAAGAGACCAAACTTAAGAGTCATTGGGATACAGGAAGGTACAGAGCTCCAAACCAAAGGAATGAGCAGTCTATTCAATGAAATAATACAAGAAAACTTCCCAGACTTGAAGAATGAGACAGAATCCCAAATCCTAGAAGCCTACAGGAGGCCGAATGTGCAAAATCATAAGAGATCCACACCTAGACACATTATAATGAAGATGCCCAACATACAGAATAAGGAGAGAATTTTAAAAGCTACAAGAGAAAGGAAGCAGATTACATTTAGGGGTAAGCCAATCAGGATAACAGCTGATCTTTCAACACAGACTCTGAAAGCTAGAAGATCCTGGAATAACATATTTCAAACACTGAAAGAAAATGGGTTCCAACCAAGAATTGTGTATCCAGCGAAATTAAGTTTCAGGATGGAAGATGAAATTAAAACCTTCCACGATAAACAAAAGTTTAAAGAATTCGCAGCTAGAAAACCATCTCTTCAAAACATCGTCGCCAAAGCATTACAGGAAGAGGAAATGGAAAATAACAATGAAAACCAACAGTGGGAGGTAGGACAGTAAAGGGGGGGGGAAATAATCAAAGAGGAAAACAAACAATGTTTAGTAACAGAAATAAACAAATATGGCTGGAAGAACAACCCATATCTCAATAATAACCCTAAATGTTAATGGCTTAAACTCACCAATTAAGAGACACAGGCTAGTAGAATGGATCACAAAACAAGACCCAACAATATGCTGCCTACAGGAGACGCATTTGATAGGAAAAGACATACATAGGCTGAAGGTGAAAGGTTGGGAAAAATCATATCACTCATATGGACTTCGGAAACAAGCAGGCGTGTCCATACTCATATCAAATAAAATAGATTTCAAGCCAAAGTTAATCAAAAGAGATAAAGAGGGACACTACATACTGCTTAAGGGAACCATACACCAACAAGACATAACAATCATAAATATTTATGCCCCAAACAATGGTGCAGCTATGTTCATCAAACAAACTCTTCTCAAGTTCAAGAGTCTAATAGACCACCACACCATAATCATGGGAGACTTCAACACACCTCTCTCGCCACTGGACAGATCTTCCAAACAAAAGTTGAATAAGGAAACTATAGAACTCAATAACACTATTAATAACCTAGACCTAATTGACATATATAGAGTATACCACCCAACATCAAGCAGTTACACTTTTTTCTCAGCAGCACATGGATCCTTCTCAAAAATAGATCATATATTATGTCACAGGGCAACTCTTAGACAATATAAAGGAGTAGAGATAATACCATGCATCTTATCTGATCATAATGGAATGAAACTGAAAATCAACGATAAAAGAAGGAAGGAAAAAGCATACATCAATTGGAGAATGAACAATAGGTTACTGAATGATCAATGGGTTATAGAAGACATCAAGGAGGAAATTAAAAAATTCTTAGAGATAAATGAAAACACAGACACAACATATCGGAATCGATGGGACACATTGAAAGCAGTTCTAAGAGGAAAATTCATTGCTTGGAGTTCATTCCTTAAAAAAAGAAAAAACCAACAAATAAATGATCTCATACTTCATCTCAAAATCCTAGAAAAAGAAGAGCAAAACAACAGCAAAAGAAGTAGAAGGCAAGAAATAATGAAAATCAGAGCTGAAATTAATGAAATCGAAACAAAAGAAACAATTGAAAAAATTGACAAAACTAAAAGTTGGTTCTTTGAAAAAATAAACAAAATCGACAGACCCTTAGCGATGCTAGCGAAGAGAAGAAGAGAGAGAACTCAAATTACTAGCATACGGGATGAAAAAGGCAATATCACAACAGACACTTCAGAAATACAGAAGATAATCAAAAACTATTTTGAATCCTTATACTCCAATAAATTAGAAGATAGTGAAGGCATAGATAAATTTCTTAAGTCATATGATCTGCCCAGATTGAGTCAGGAGGATATAGAAAACCTAAACAGACCAATATCAATTGAGGAAATAGAAGAAACCATAAAAAGACTACCAACTAAGAAAAGCCCAGGTCCGGATGGGTATACAGAAGAATTTTACAAAACCTTTAAAGAAGAACTAATACCAATACTTTTCAAGCTACTTCAGGAAATAGAAAAGGAGGGAGAACTTCAAATTCATTCTATGAGGCCAACATCACCCTGATACCTAAACCAGACAAAGACACTTCAAAGAAAGAAAACTACAGACCAATATCTCTAATGAACCTAGATGCAAAAATCCTCAATAAAATTCTGGCGAATCGGATACAAAAACATATCAAAAAAATTGTACACCATGATCAAGTAGGATTCATCCCTGGGATGCAAGGCTGGTTCAATATACGGAAATCAATAAATGTTATTCACCACATCAATAGACTTAAAAATAAGAACCATATGATCATCTCGATAGATGCGGAAAAAGCATTCGACAAAGTACAGCATCCCTTTATGTTCAAAACTCTAGAAAAACTAGGGATAACAGGAACATACCTCAATATTGTAAAAGCAATCTATGCTAAGCCTCAGGCTAGCATCATTCTGAATGGAGAAAAACTGAAGGCATTCCCTCTAAAATCTGGAACAAGACAGGGATGCCCTCTCTCTCCACTTCTGTTCAACATAGTTCTCGAAACACTGGCCAGAGCAATTAGACAGACGAAAGAAATTAAAGGCATAAAAATAGGAAAAGAAGAACTTAAATTATCACTATTTGCAGATGATATGATTCTATACCTAGCAGACCCAAAAGGCTCTACAAAGAAACTATTAGAGCTAATAAATGAATTCAGCAAAGTGGCAGGATTTAAAATCAACACGCATAAATCAAAGGCGTTCCTGTATATCAGCGACAAATCCTCTGAAATGGAAATGAGGACAACCACTCCATTCAAAATATCTTCAAAAAAAATAAAATACTTGGGAATCAACCTAACAAAAGAGGTGAAAGACTTATACAATGAAAACTACAGAACCCTAAAGAGAGAAATAGAAGAAGATCTTAGAAGATGGAAAAATATACCCTGTTCATGGATAGGCAGAACTAACATCATCAAAATGGCGATATTACCAAAAGTTCTCTATAGGTTTAATGCAATGCCAATCAAAATCCCAATGGCATTTCTTGTAGAAATAGAGAAAGCAATCATGAAATTCATATGGAAAAATAAAAGACCCAGAATAGCAAAAACAATGCTAAGCAAGAAGTGTGAATCAGGCAGTATAGCGATACCAGACTTCAAACTATACTACAGAGCAATAGTAACAAAAACAGCATGGTACTGGTACCAAAACAGGGGGGTGGACCAATGGTACAGAATAGAGGACACAGAAACCAATCCACAAAACTACAACTATCTTATATTTGATAAAGGGGCTAAAAGCATGCAATGGAGGAAGGATAGCATCTTCAACAAATGGTGCTGGGAAAACTGGAAATCCATATGCAACAAAATGAAACTGAATCCCTTTCTCTCACCATGCACAAAAGTGAATTCAAAATGGATCAAGGAACTTGATATCAAATCAGAGACACGCCGTCTGATAGAAGAAAAAGTTGGCTACGATCTACAGTCGGTGGGGTCGGGCTCCAAATTCCTCAATAGGACACCCATAGCACAAAAGTTAATAACTAGAATCAACAAATGGGACTTACTCAAACTAAAAAGTTTTTTCTCAGCAAAAGAAACAATAAGAGAGGTAAATAGGGAGCCTACACCTGGGAACAAATCTTTACTCCTCACACTTCAGATAGAGCCCTAATATCCAGAGTATACAAAGAACTCAAAAAATTAGACAATAAGAGAACAAACAACCCAATCAACAAATGGGCCAAGGACCTGAACAGACACTTCTCAGAGGAGGACATACAGTCAATCAACAAGTACATGAAAAAATGCTCAATATCTCTAGCTGTCAGAGAAATGCAAATCAAAACCACCCTAAGATACCATCTCACTCCAGTAAGATTGGCAGCCATTAGGAAGTCAAACAACAACAAGTGCTGGTGAGGATGTGGGGAAAAGGGTACACTTGTACATTGCTGGTGGGACTGCAAATTGGTGCAGCCAATTTGGAAAGCAGTATGGAGATTTCTTGGAAAGCTGGGAATGGAGCCACCATTTGACCCAGCTATTCCCCTTCTTGGTCTATTCCCTAAAGACCTAAAAAGAGCATGCTACAGGGACACTGCTACATCGATGTTCATAGCAGCACAGTTCACAATAGCAAGACTGTGGAACCAACCTAGATGCCCTTCAATAGATGAATGGATAAAAAAAATGTGGCATTTATACACAATGGAGTATTACTCTGCATTAAAAAATGACAAAATCATAGAATTTGCAGGGAAATGGATGGCATTAGAGCAGATTATGCTAAGTGAAGCTAGCCAATCCCTAAAAAACAAATGCCAAATGTCTTCTTTGATATAAGGAAAGTAACTAAGAACAGAGTAGGGACGAAGAGCAGGAGAAGAAGTTTAACATTTAACAGGGATGAGAGGTGGGAGGGAAAGGGAGAGAGAAGGGAAATTGCACGGTAATGGAAGGAGACCCTCAGGGTTATACAGTGGAGGGGATAGAGAGAGAGGAGGGGAGGGGAGGGGAGAGGTGGGGAGGGGGGAGGGTGGAGGATGGGAAAGGCAGCGGAGCACAACAGACACTAGTATGGCAATTTGTAAATTAATGGATGTGTAACTGATGTGAATCTGCAATCTGTGTATGGGGTGAAGGTGGGAGTTCATAACCCACTTGAATCAAAGTGTGGAATATGATATGTCAAGAAATTTGTAATGTTTTGAACAACCCACAATAAAAAATTAAAAAAAAAATCTGAATTTAGATAAGTTAATCCTTTTTAATAAGAGGAACTATGTTTACAGTACTCTAATTGAAATGCAGTTGAAACCTCTTGACATTTTGTATATAGAATTAAACCCGCTGGGACTTTTAACTTTTATAACCTTGTTTATGTGATAACGTAAGGTAATTTTAATTTTTTTAAATTTACTAATATATGAAAACACCAACAGTGCTTAAATATTTTACCTTATGGAATTTAAGGATTTAAGATTATTTGATATTCCATTTAACAGTTAACAGTTAAACTTTGTAAACCAATCAGATGTCTCTAACAAACACATCCATGATTAATTTAATATAGGTCAGATTTAATTTACATTTTATTAAAAAAGGGTATAAGACCAGTGCATTGAATAGAATTTGAAATTTTTCCATGGAAGAAAAATCCTAGAGATAATGGATATTAGACACTTTATAGACATGAACATTTTATTAATAACTCTTTGACCACCTAGAAACAAACTGTGCATTAGAAACTTTAAAGACATATTTACTTTAATTTATTCACCCAATTTTAATTGAACCTTTTAAATCATATGAAGCAAAGGGATTTGGATCCATTTCTTAAATTTTAATTTATGAACTCTTATGTCAATTTTTAGTACTAAATTTATGTAGACACGGCAACACATGTAGATGGACAGTACTTCGGTGCCCCTACACAAAACAGACAAACTTATTCCTCCATGAAGGAACTTCCCAAAGAGGAACTCCATTGCTCTCCTCAGGAGAGTCACCCAGGTTGGGGTCCCATTGTATGGTTACATATGAGAGTCCAGTCTTCATAATCCACTGAGGGTGGGAACTGTGAGCTCTTTGGGAAGTTGAGGAGCAGAGATATGTGTCAAAGGCAAGTGTCTCTGATATGGTTTGAATATAAGGTGTCCTCCAAAAGCATCTGTGTTAATGCAAGAGGTGAAAAATCAGATCATGAGAGCTGTAATCCAATCAATAGATTAATCCATCAAATGGATATATTTTTGTATGTGTGTGTGTGTGTAAATATATATATAAAACCTAGATAATCATTGATAAAATGGAGTTTCAGTAGCCCTCTCTGGCTGCTAAGGTCCTCTGACAACGACTGGTTTTAGCTGGGTTTCCATAACCCAGAGAGGTGCCATCCCCAACCAGGACACAGTTCAACTTTCCTCCTCAGGGGTCTTCCTGGGTCTTTTCCAGAGCTTTGGTTTGTCCAAGGCCTTTTCCAAATTCAAAGAGTCCTGTCCTCTCTGTCCTACAGTCTTTCAGTCTGATACCTTGTCAGGACTCTCGAGATAATCTTATGACCCAAGCCACTGGAGTGAGAAAGGGTGTCGGGGGATGACCAGAGTGTCTGGCTGGGAGGTTCCCACAGAAGGCACATAGGAGACCACTCATCACCTGGAACTAGGGGAGAGCAGGGAGCTGGGGCTGGAGAGGTGGCCCCAGGCAGGGCTTGCTAAGTGGCAATTGGCAGGCTTGGGCAGGCTTGGGACATGGCCTGAGCTCTGTTTCCATTTCCAGAAGGCTGTTGAGGGGACCATGCTCCCCAGAGGGAATTAACAAAAACAGAGACACCATCAGAGGAATCATTGCCACCAAGGTGAGAAAGATTGGCTTGCACTTGAGTGACTATGGGCAGCTTGAGTGACCATGGGCAGCTTGTCACACCCTGAGGTGGCCCTGGGCAACTTGACCCGAGGTTGCCCTTTTGCACCACACAGAGGAGTAAAGCTCCTCCTGGGCAGGGAAGAAACCTGCAGCGGCAAGGGTAGTAAGCTTGGCCTTGGGGGAGTTGGGGAGTTGAGGCCCTGGGTTCCCAGGGGCCACAGGCAGCCAGGCTCTGCCTGCACCAGGGGTCACAGGAGCTCTAGTCCAGAAGAAACAACACCCAGCAGGACAGCTAGATGCACCAACAGCCGGGGTCCAGTTTTCTAGTTTCATCTCCCCAGGCCCCGCCAAGATGCCTCTACCCAGGTGCACCACCAGCCCCTACACACCGTCCAGTAAGAAAAACAAACAAACAGAAAATCACTTTTGAGGTTGAGGGAGATTGGTTTTGAATTAATTTTCATGGCTGCTCTTCACAGTCAGCACCAATCAGAGAAAAGTGTAATCTGAAGCAAGAGCCACCTGGAAATCAGTGTCCATTGAGCCAGCAGGGGGCAGGCTTGTCCCAGTGTGTTCCCTATCCTATCAAGTAACTTTCTACTGCTGGGTTCTAGAGCCACTTGTCATTGTGTCCAGTAAAGGGAATGGGCACCTTGTGGGTGGACTCTGCCTTAGGTCAGTGTTGTCCATTTGACCTTAGTTATTTTTGTTTTCTCCTCCACCTCCTCCTCCTCCTCCTCCTTCTCTTCCTCCTCCTCCTCCTTCTCCTCCTTCTCTTCCTGCTCCTCCTCTTTATTCTCCTTCTACCCCTCTTTCTCCTATTGATTTTTCATTTTCTTTTTTGGTACTGGTGTTTGAACTCAGGGTACTTAACCACTGAGCCACATCCCCAGCTCTTCTCAATTTTTATTGAGGCAGGATCTCACTAAGCTGCTTATGGCCTTGTTAAGTTGCTGAGGCTGGCTTTGAACTTGTGATCCTTCTGCCTCAGCATCCTAAACACTGAGATTACAATCATGGCCCACCACATCTGGTTTCCAATGCTGTCTCATGCTGAGACAGGATCTCAGTTTGCTCTCCATACTAGTCTCAAACTCATGATCATCCTGCTGCAGCCTCCTGAATAACTGGATTACAGACATGGACCACCATGCTCAGTTTAAATGTAAGCAATGCTAAAAGCCACATATATTATTTGAGAGTATTTGCAAGTAAGAGATGGAAAATGCTAACTCTGAGATGAGGCTTGACTGTCATGTGTATCTTGTACATGTGATGGCGTACCACTTTGGAGTGGAGTCCCAGGAAACAAAAAGATCAGACTAGACTCCAGCCTATGAAAAATATGGGGTTGTTACAGGGTTGGTGACCTGCACCTGTAATTCCAGCTACCCAGGAGGCTGAGGCAGGTGGATTATGAGTTCAAGGCAAGCCTTGGCAATTTAACAAGACACTGTCTGAAAATACAAAATGAAGAAGCCTGGATGTAGCTGTAACAGAGCATCCCTGGGCTTCAACACCCTGTAAAACACACCCACACATATTTGTAAAGGGGAAATAAAGAAATGTAGCACACTTTGTTGGCACGTATCTGTAATTCCAATGACTTGGGGCTGAGGCAGGAGGATTAAATTGCTTAAGCAAGGATTAAATGGCTTCAGCAATTTAATGAGACCCTAAGCCACTTAGTGAGACCCTGTCTCAAACTGAAAATATATAAATGAAAAGGAGATGTAGCTCTGTGGTGTTGTGCACCTGGATTCAATCCCCAGAACCAAAACAAAAACCAAATCAAAACAAAACAAAAAATACAACAGAAAAAGAAAGGAAAAACAGAAGGAAAGAAGTTTCATATGATCTAAACCAAAGCAGAAATCAAAATTATTGGGATGAAGGGAAACTGCATGAAGAGACACTAAGTCTGAACCTCTGGTCATTTGAAGAGAAAGAAATGTGATATTCTCTTTGCATCACAAACTATGTGCCACCATTTTGTGTTTCTTTTTTGGTACTGGGGACTGAACCCAGTGGTGCTCTACCGAGCTACATCTCCACCTCCTTTTATTTTTATTTTGAGACAGGATCTTGCTAACTTGCTGAGGCTGGCCTCCCACTTGTGCTTCTCCTGCCTCAGCCTCTGGAGTTGCTGGGTTTGCAGGCATATGCTGCCCCTCCTTGGCTTGGTCACTAGGGAAGACTGTCTGAGTGTAGACCCTATAAAGGTTCTGTTTTGAGCTCAGTTGCCCTACACCACTAAAGCACTTGTTGCCAAACACTCTGTTCTCGTCCCTGATGCTAATGTAATAATGAGGACACAGTTCTGAGAAAAAGGAAAGGGAATGTTTACTATTTTGGTAGAAAAAAAAACACCAAAAACAGAGGGTCTTCTGTCCCAAAGGCTGTCATTCTGCCTATCAAAGGAACAAGTTGTTGTTATTTTTCTTTTAAAGAAATAAATGACAGGAGGATGCATTACAATTCTTATTACATGTATACAGCACATTTTTTAATATATCTGGTTGTATATAAAGTATGTTGACATCAATTCTTGTCTTCATACATGTATTTGTATAATGATGTTCATCACATTCCACCATCCTTGCTAATCCCCTGCCCTCCCTTTCCCTCCCACTCCTCTGCCCTATCTAGAATTCATCTATTTCTCCCATGGTCCCCTCACTACCCCACTATGAGTCAGCCTCCTTAAAACTGAGAAAATATTTGGCATTTGTTGTGGGGGGTTTATCTAACTTCACTTAGCATTATCTTCTCCAATGCCATGTATTTACCTGCAAATGCCATGATTTTATTTTCTTTTAATGCTAAGTAAAATTCCACTGTGTATATATGCCACATTTGTTTATCCATTCATCCACTGAAGGGCATCTAGGTTGGCTCCACAGCTTAGCTATTGTGAATTGTGCTGCTATAAACATTGATGTGGCTGTGTTCCTGTAGGATGCTGTATTTAAGTCCTTTGGGTATAGTCTGAGGAGAGTAATAGCTTTGTCAAATGGTAATTCCATTCCCAGATTTCCAAGGAATCTCCATACTGCTTTCCATATTGGCTGCACCAATTTGCAGTCCCACCAGCAACGTATGAGTGTGCCTTTTTCCCCACATCCTTGCAACACTTATTGTTGTTTGTCTTCATAATAGCTGCCATTCTGACTGGAGTGAGATGATATATTAGAGTAGTTTTGATTTGTATTTCTCTGATTGCTACAGATGACGAACATCTTTTCATATATTTGTTGATTGATTGTATATCCTCTTCTGAGAAGTGTCTGTTCAGGTCCTTGGCCCAATTGTTGATTGGATTACTTGTTTTTTTGGTGCTTAGCAATTTGAGTTCTTTATATACCCTAGAGATTACTGCTGAAGAGGTTGTTTTTAAAGAGGTGATTCTGAGAAAATTAGATTAGAGAGCAGAAACCAGGAAGGAGAACATCAGGGACAAGAAGATCAGGGAGGAGGAAGTTAGGGAGAAGATTTAGGGGAAAGAAAAAAAAATATGTAAGATTCAAAGCCACAGGGATTTAGTGAAAGCATCAAGCAAACCCCTGTTACACACTGAACCACATCCCCAACTCCCCCTTTTTTGGAGGAACTGGGCATTGAACCCAGGGGTACTTTAACACTCAGCCACATCCCTAGTACATTTTATTTTTTATTTTGAGAGAGGTTATTACTAACTTGCAATCCTCTTGCCTCAACTCCTGAGTTGGTAGAATTAGAGGTTGTGCCACTGTGTCCACTACAATGCCCATTTTTTAAAACTCCCCACCTCAAAATTTAATTCAGCAAAAGAACAAGGTACCCAAGCCACTTTCTTGTTCTCCTCTCCCCATCCCCCCTTTGGTACCAGGAGTAGAACCCAAGGACAGTAAACCACTGAGCCACAGTTCTAGCATTTTTTTTTAATTTAGTAAATACAAGTTATAGGAAATGAATAGTTTAATTATACAACATGTTGGACAATTAGGCCTTTCCTATTAGATCAGTTCCTGATTTCTGAAGCTTATTGCTTTGAGGTAAGATGAAACATTGAAATATTCCATTGAAAACTTAATAGAGACACAATTCCCTGCATTACTGAAACCCTGGCAACGAATTAAATTTACCAGTTGCATTTTGCTAGTCTTATTTGTCTCTCAGAAATGCGCTTAGTCCCCCCAGGGGAGTAGGTTTCTTTGTGCCAACACTAAGCAGATGGCAGAACTGTGGTGCTTCTAAGTCTCAAGGCTGCTCTTCCTGATTCTTTGTCGTCTTCTGTAACTGATGTCTCTATTCGCTTCTGCCTCTGCTCATACTTCTGTGCTACTGCATCTCTTGTCTGGTCTCTGAGGTTGTAGGGTCTGCATCTTTGGACTCAATCAACCTTGGATTGAACATGGTTGAAAATAAGTGCATCTGTGCTGAATGTGTAGATTCTTTTTTCTTTTCATTAATCTCTAAGCAGCACAGTGTAAACCGTTATGTAATGTTCCCATTGTATTAAATGTTATAAGAAACCTCGAGATGGTTTAAAGCACACAGGAGGATGTGCATAGGTTATATGCAAACACTGCATCATTTATACCTGACCTTGAACATGTTCAGAGTTTGGTATACAAAGGGGGTGGGGGAGCGGGGGTCCTGGAATCAATTCACTGTGGATACTGAGTGAAGGCTGTACTTGGCCTTGGCTAGGGAGTATAATTTTCACATATGTATTTACAATCTAGGTCACTTGAACCCTACATATTTTCACACATCAACAATCATTGGTTTGTGGTGGGTACCAGGGATTGAACTCAGGGGCACTTGACCACTGCCATATCCTCAGCACTATGGTGTATATATTTTAGAGACAGGGTCTCCCTGACTAGCTTAGTGCCTTGCCATTGGTGAGGCTGTGTTTGAACCTGTGATCCTCCTATCTCAGCCTCGTGAGGCACAGGGATTACAGGCATGTGCCACTGTGACTGGCAACCATGGTTCTTAGTATCAAAAACTAACCCAGGTACATTTAAGCAGAGAGAGTGTACAGTAAGCATGTTGTAAAGCCCACAAGATTATTGGCAAAGTTAGGACAATGCTGTGGAAGTGGGCAGGGACCAAGGGAAGCTGGCTAGTTTTGGGATGGGCAAAGGTGTGACACTGCAGTGGAGGGGAGAAATAAATCATATTCACACACTAACGCTTTTTTCAATGCTTCATTCACTCAAATCACTCAATACAACTTCAGTGTATAGGTTCTTAATCAAGAAAATGATAATCCTTAATGCTGGGCACTGCAATACACATAATCAATTCAAAACTAAAAATTCTAAGTTAAGTATGAGCACAGCAAACACTTAATCATGCCAGACTCATTACAGACATTCCCTCTGCATGCTCAGCTCGAGTGCCAGGTTTAGAGTGTCAGGTCTAAGGATTGAAGTCCAGCGGATTCTCACTCACTCAGACCGCAGTGATCAGGTCAGGAACCCATGGAGGCTTTTCCTGGGCTGGATGTGACAGCTGATTGAGGAGACAGTCTTAAGAGGAAGTCGCCATTCTCACCAGGGTCGAGATGTGGCTGTAGAGTTTGAGCACGGTGAGGACAATGCAGAGGATCAGGCAGATGATGAGAAGAGGTGGGACATCAGTGCTGGACCTCATTGGGCTCTCCAGCATGTGGCCATGAGTGCAGCTGGCTGAATGTCTGTTCACTTGCTCCATCATTTCTACTAAATATTGGGGCTCTGCTCACCCTTTCAGTCCCTATCTGGTATTACCTTGTTTCTTAGTGATGTCTTACATTCTGAGGTCATGACCTGTCCCCTCTGACACCCACTAGGGTGAAGGCAAATGACCGTGACTTCACTCTGAGTTTTAACTGGGTTGTGAAAAGAGACTTGTCTTTATCAGGCTGTGCCTGATTCATACTAGAGGGCTCTGGAGGTTGTACCTGGTGGACCTCCAGGTTCATTTTCAACTGGAATTACATAGGCTGAGGCCATTCTTAGGTTAAGGACATCACTACAGCCAGCCTGGACCACAGCTTGGACCCCCCACAGACACCCTGATTAGGACCTGCTGCCAGGTGACATAGCACATTTGGGGCACAGGCCACACCTTAGGCATTAACCCCAAACCACATCAGGAGGCAGAAAAATAGAATTGACTTTTTTATTCCTATCAAGTAATGGAGGACCCTGCCTCACTTGGAGACTCCCATGTTGGGTGGGGAATTCCTTGACACAGGAAGGGCTTTCATTCAGAGGCCAACTAAACTACACCTCAGCTTCCAACAAAAATTAACACATGTTACCTATCTATATCTGTATATATGCACCATCTCTAACCTATTCTATTATCCCTAATGTGTCCTGCTGGCCTCCCTCACTGGTGATGGAGATGTAGAGACTGCTCTGTAGCTCTGGGGTTGGGTGTTACCGGTCAGGCTGGGACAGCCCACCCGTTGGTTTATTTGGTGAATCACGTTCTATGGAAAAGCCTTTGTTTATCCCCCAAGAAAGATAAAAACACACACTCACTCTCTCCTTCAGTGTGAAAGCAGCACTCTTAATATCTCAGAGCTGGCCCGCACTTGCATTTAAAAATTATTTCTGTGCTGTGTGATTTTTTGCTGTATCTCACAGCCAGCTATCTGCAGGAAGGGAACACAGCATATCTTGCCAGTGCAGGCCATAGGTGAGAGTACAGGCTCCTGAAGGTGTTGGATCTAATGGGAAGTCAGCCCTTTTTATATTTTATTTTGAGACAAGGTCTCACTAAGTTTTTTAGGGCCTTGCTAAGTTGCTGAGGATAGCTTTCAATTTGCAATCCTCCTGCCTCAGTTTCCTGAGGGATTACATGCATACAGCAGTGTGCCTGGCTTACATAACAGGGATATTTGAACTTTCAAATAACTAATAGGAAAGTTAAAAAGAAAATGGTGAGTGTTAAGCATGGCCACAGTAAGAGGTTAAGGAATGCAGGAAACCAGGAGAAGGAAACCAAGGCAACCAAAGCACAAGTTACAAGGAAAAAGATGGAATTCAGAGTACTGGTATCAGAGCAGAGGGAGGTTCTGTTCAGCTTAAAATGCTCTTTGGTACCTATAAAAATTTTCCAAATTCCAGAGGAAGCCCAAAGGAAAAACCAAAAGTGACAGCATGTTCACAAAGGACAAAGACGGAATTGCAAACTTATCCTAGAAGAAAACACCAACCCACAGAAACAGACTAGAGAGTAGGGAGGAAAAGAGAGAAAAAGAACTAAAGAGAAATCAGAAAAAGAAACTAAAAACAAACAACACCTGTCAGAAATAATGCTGTATCTTTCAATAAAAACCCTTGAATTTAAAGGGAATAAACTCCCCAATTACAAGATGTAAAGTGACTGAATAGATTTTCTTTTTCAATGGACTCAGTTACCTGCTGTCTACAAAAAAGTCATTCACTTCAGGACACACACAGAGTGACAGTGAAGGGATGGAAAAGATATTCCACACAAAGGAACCAACCTAGAGCAGGAATGGCTAGACTCCTGTCAGATAAAACAGACTAGAGATTAAAACACAATAGAAAGAGACAAGGGGATCACATGATGATCAAGGGTCAATTCAGCAACATGAGACAGCAATTGTACACATACATGTACCCAACACCTGAGCACCCACATGTGCAAAACAGATATTACTGGAATGTAAAAGAAGAAGTTGACAACAACACAGTAATAACAGAGGGGGCTTCAACTCCCCTTTTCAGCACTGGACAGATCATCTCTGCACACAGTAGACATTTACAGAGCATCCCACCCAACACTGCAGAGCAAACATCCTTCTCAACAGCACACAACACATTCTCCATTTATTCTCAAAATAAATCTCCATAAATTTAATAAGAATGGAATCCATAGCAGGGGGAACACCTGGACAGTTACAAAGCATGGGAATTCTTCAGCGTGTTCCCCAACAACCAATGGGTCATTGAAGAAATCAAAATATTTTCATGTATGTATGAAATGAAAAATACATAAAAATAAAAAAAGAAAGTGTAAAATGCCTGCAGACCAATGAACAGGGCCACACAAGATATTCAAACCTGTGGACACAGCAAAAGCAATTCTAATTGGAAAGTTTCCAGCAAGAAATACCTACATTAGGAAAATAGATCTCAAATAAATGGCCTAATGTTGCATCTAAGGGACTGGAAAAAAAATAAGGATGGGTCATGCCCCAGTTAGTAAAATTGGGAGAAGGAAGAAAATCATAAAGCTTCTCGAGGGCCTGGGGATGTGGCTCAAGCGGTAGAGCGCTCGCCTGGCATGCGTGCGGCCCGGGTTCGATCCTCAGCACCACATACAAACAAAGATGTTGTGTCTGCCGAGAACTAAAAAATAAATATTAAAAAAAATTAAAAAAAAAAAAAAAAAGCTTCTCGAGTAGCTGGGATCCCAGGCATGTGCCACTGCAACCGGCTTTTCATACTTGTTTGTTATTGTTTTGGGGACAAGGCAGTGAACCCAAGGGTGCCACACCATTGAGCCCCATCCCCAGATTGGATTTGAAACAGGGTCTCACAAACTTGCTTACAACCTCACTAAATTGCTGAGGCTGGATTTGAACTCACCATCCTCCTGCCTCAGCCTCCTGGGCTGCTGGGACTACAGCTGAGCACCACCAAGCCAGCCTTTGCAGTTGTTTTTGGAAGAGAACCTTTCAGTACATCTATTTGACACACCTGTCCAGACCAATTAAAGAATGCATTCCATTATTTTCATGTGGGTTCTGGTTCTTTCTTTTCAAATATTTCTACCAGATAGACACCTTTATTCCAATTGAACCTTCCCGATGTGGTCATATCATTTTGGGATTTATTTATTTGTTTACATATTTCTGTGATGCCTTGCATGGAACCCAGGCCCTTCCACATGCTAGCAAGTGCTCTACCACTGACCGATGACCCCAGATCCCTGAGTTACCTTTGATGAAGTTCACTCATTTCTCCAGAAAAGCATGGGTCTCCTAGATTGTGGAGGTGAAATTGGCCAGTGTTCAGAAGGGGCTGTAGAGTCTTTGGATGCAAAGGATCTGCATCTTTCAGTAGCCAAGGAGTGAAACCCAGTCCCCACTGCCTGACATGGCCACCCTTACAAACCTGGTCCTGTTTTTCATGACATCCTACAGTCATGTGCTCTCTCACAGCACAAATGAACCTAGAGTCAAAAGATGAGGAGCTCAAAGAGCAGTCTGGGTGCTTTAACCCCAGGGCTCTGGGAAAACAAAGAGCCCTCACAACCCTTCCAGTGTTCAAGGGGTCTGGAGGCACCAGAATACCTTCAAGTCCCGTTTTAGTCATGATAACTCTTAAAAGAACAAATGATGACACATCTCATTATGCAGAGCTTTGGCTTTATTTGAACCTAGAATCCAGCAGAATGAATGCTGTTCAGAACCTTCCACCTCCCCACACATGCAACATAGTCTTAGAGCCTGAGAAAAGGAAGTGCCATAAAGAGGGAGCCAGGCACAAAGATCAATCTGTGGGTGACAGAGAGGCCACCTGTGCTGGCCCAGACACTGCTACCTGTTCCAAGAGTGAGCTGAAGTCTGCTTACACATCCAAGTGGGTTCCAGTTCACTATGTGTGGAGAGTTATTCAAGCCATAATTAAAACACGTCCACAGGCAGCTTTAGAACACCTCAAATGAAGACTGGGGGGACCTCATTCTCATCCTTGGATGGGAAACTAAGGTCAAAGTCACTGCACAACCCCACCAGCCCAGTCCTCAGCAGAGGGAAGTGTTAGGGGAAGGTCTGTCAGTTATGTGCAACCCCCGCCCCACCAGAGCTTGTAATTTAATCAGTTTCATTTTGAAATATTCGCAAGTGTTATCTATCTATATAATTCTACTATTTTGCTGAAAGGTAATTTGGATACCTTCAATGGGCACCACTAGTTTAACTGAGGACAGACTACCTAGGCGGAAGACAGGCAAGGGACCCAGAGCTCTGATCAATGTACAGCATGGGCACCTCTTGCAGGCACTGGGACTGGGACAATGGGGCCTGTCATATGCACAGATGCCCTTGCCCAGCGCATCCAGAGACCGGGACCTGAGGTTTCTGGGTCTACATGAAGATCCATGAGGAAGGGGCTGCATTGAATGTCTCTGTGGCACTGAGTTCCCCTGAGAAGAGGTTTTCTTGCCTTGGCTCATGTTCAGTGCCTTCGTACAATGTTCCAGGCCACCTGTGTGCTCCTGCACGTGTTAAGCCACAGAGTAGCCATATATCATGACCAGATTTCAGTTTGATCCCTTGACTTCCTGGGGCTGAACCTCATTGTTCACCAAGTACCCAGGGCCGTCTTTCTCCATCAGCACCTGGAGAATCCCAAGGTTTCATCAGAAAGCCAGGTAAATCCATCACAGAGGACATCAGAATACTAACCCTGAGATTCCGTTCATTTTTTACTATTTATGGACCATCCATGAAACACAATAGCTTCTTCCTGTGCCCATCAAGCCTGAATCCCATTCTAGAAATCCAGGTCCCTATGTATGTCTCTATGAAGACACATGTCCTGAAGGTCCTATCCTCGGGGGCTTCCCTCCAATGGAGCCCCCTGCTGCACTTTCCTTTCCCATCCACACCTCAGGCAGTGTCTGAAATGGTGGGCTCTGAGTTCACTCTAAGGTGACCATACATCCTGGTTATACCTCCAATTGCCTAGAAGTATGCTTTTGAAACACACACAACTAGACAGCTGTTGGACACGAGCAGTGAATGAACTTGTAGCCACAACAATGACAGGGAACACTACAGAACACAAGGACCTTTGGCTGCCTAAGTCCCTCACTATTGCTGTGATCTCAGCACAGAGTTGGGAACATCTCCCTGGGTGGATCATACCCTGGGCATCATAGCTCTCCAGAGGGGCAGGGTACAGCTCTATGCTCAACTGGCTCAGCCTGGCAGTGTGGAGCAGCAGGTCCCTTAAGGCTGACATGGAGATGCGGTTCTCATGGAAGCTCAAAACCCTGAGCTGGGAGCAGTGGCTCAGGGCAGGCAGGAGGGCCTGGAGCTGGGAGTCAGTGATCCCGCAAGCTTCCAAGTCCAGACTCTTCAGAGAGGCTACAGTGCTTTCCAGCAGAATTTTGAGGGGCTCTGGACTGAAATCGGTCAGTTCCAGGTGTCTGAGCTGTCTGGTGTTTGGACATCGGGAAAGATGATTCCAGTCAGAATCTGACAGTGGGCAATTGGTTATTGAGAGGGTCTTCAGGGGGGTCTTCAGGTGCCTAAGGAGAAACAAGGCAGTTAGTTCTGAGGAGCAATGTCAAGGTGGGGAAAGACAAATTGGCCCAAACCCAAAGTCACCCTGGTCATCTGACAATGGTCCACACTTAGGATGCTGCCTTTTGCAGAATCTGGTCATTCACATCACCCCATGTCAGGGTGAGCCTTTCACCACCACTCCTGTGACCAGATGAGTCCACATTTCTGTGTCCCCTCCTCACTGCCAAGCAGAAAGTCACAGGTCTGGCCACAGGAGGTCATGGGGAGTCATGTAAGAAGGTCAAAATCAGGCAGGATATAACAAAATCCACTGGGGTTAACCCTCTGAGAGGCTCACACCCTATATCCTCAGCAAGACTTCCACCTCTGCTCCTCTCCCTCACACCAGGGTCACTACCTGGAGCTCAGAACAGCCTTCCCCAGGTGGTATTAGAGGCAGGTCCTCTGCTCCCAGCTGGGGAGCACAGCGTTTCCATGTTGACGGGTGTTAGTGTGGGGCTTCCCTCCTTCCAAGCCCTCTTCTCTACCCTGCTTTCCACCACCTTCACTGGACTGGCCTCCCAGAAAGGGAACATCAATCCCATCCCAAGCTCCTGTCCCTCCCAACTGGATTCCCAGCATGGTGGCACTTCCCAGACAATGGACCCAGGTTTAGGACTCTGGCCTGACACACATTATGCCATCTAGCTTCAGGATCCAAGAGGAACAAAAGGACGGGTTATGTACCTTCCAGTGTCTTATTAACCATGAGAGTGTCAGTGGCTGGTAGGTGCCAATTTCCTGTAACTGGTCTGCAGAGGATGCTCACCCCCCTTACTCACCTCAGCACCTGGTCTAGATGGCCCTTGAGGAGGAGGACAGCATCCACACAGAACTTCCGCAGGCAGTGCATCCTGAGTTACTGCGAGGTGAGCTGGGAGAGAAGCTGCTCTTGCTCCTCTGGGGAGGTGTGGGCAGGCAAGCGGACCTGGGAGACCTGCAGCATCCTCAGGTTCCTCATCTGGCCCAAGAAAGGAGCACAATCACCCAAGGTGGAGGGCGCCCAGGTGCAGTGCACTTCCACCTTCTGGACAGAGTCCAGCTGCAGCAGTCTCAGGACCTTCCTGGTGTGGCGGGTGGGTTTCCCTAAGATCTTCAGCCTCTTGCAACACAGGTGCAGCCTGTCCCTTCTCTGTGTGACCCACAGGAACAAGAGAGTCAGGAATTCATCCAGGGACCCTTCTGTGAGGCACAACTCTATGACTATCTTGAAGGGCGGCTTAGCTGCCATTGCTGCACCATGTTTCGATGTTTGATTCTTCTTCATGGCCTCTGGTGAGCAGGCATTGACCACGGCTCCAGACCACATCCTCCAGAAGTTGTGGTGAACATTCTGCAAATCCAGCACCTGCAGTTTCCACCTCCTGCAGGGACCACAGCAGAGTCTCAGCTCTGAAGCCCCTTCCTTCCCCTCTCAGCTGCTGCTCCCTGCTCCACCTCTTCCTTCTGTCTCACTTTTCTCCACCCACTTCCCTCCAATCCAGCCTGGTGCCCCCACTTGTACAGACTGAGGCAGGGGCAGGTACAGCCTCATTCATGGGTCAGCACAGCTGCCACAAGCACCTCCACATCTGGAAGCCTTTCCCAGATGGGGCTCAGCATGGCCAAGGCCTCTCCACCCCTCCTTGCTGGCAGCACAGGAAGCCTGTGGAGCACACTTCAGCACCCACTCTCCCTGCCTATACCCATCCCTTCCCAGGCACGGAGGGTGCTCCCTTCCAGGCCACCTGGGTCCCCCTCACCTGGGGCGATCCTGCTGGGCAAGCAGCATGTCCAGCCCATCCAGTGCCACTCGGAGCATCTCCAGCTGTGGCTGCCTCATCAAGGTCCCCAGGGGCAGGCAGGTGAAGGGACAGGCCTGCGCCATTTTCTTCAGGACCTCAGTGTGTCCCCTGCTGAAGGCCTCCACAAAGAGTGGTGGGAAGAGCTCTATGGGCAGGTCCTCCAGATCCAGGATGGTCCTGGACTTGTTGCTCAGCAGGCTGCACCCTGCAAGCTCCAGCAGCTGTGGGTGGGGACTGGATGCACATCCTGGGGGGTCTGAAAGAAGAAGGAACCTGGAAAATGGTCCAGAGAAATGGCCACTATCCTGTCCATTGCCAGCCACTGGGAAGGGGGTACTGGTGAGTCTGTAAGCACTCTTTCTCCATTATGGGAGAAAGCCTTTGATTATTATTTTGTCTTTCTCAAAGTGGAATTGGACTGTCATGTGACCTTAACTGTAGGCGCCCAGATTCAACAACTACATGGCTGGGAATGGACTTGCCCTCACATGGTGATGTTAGTTTTAATTAAAAAAATAATGAGCAATTATAAAGCATGTGCCCATATTATAAAACACTTCAAATTACAACAGAGTCTCTTGGATATCTGTTACACATGTGAGATTCTGCCACCTTAGGCAGAGTTGAAGAGAACAAACAGATCAGAACAGAGTCTGTGAACTGTTCCATGAGATAGTTTGAAGCTTTTGGTTTAATTTGTTTAAACAAATTATAAAAGTACTAAATCACATGGGCCATAGAGTATACTCTTTTAGGGAGCAGATATTGGCGACTGAGTTTAGGACACTCTACCCCTGAGCCACTTCCCTAACCCTATTTTGTATTTTAGTTGGAGACAGGGTCTTACTGATTTGTGTAGCACTTTGTGTTGCTGAGGCTGGCTTTGAACTCTAGTCCTCCTGCCTCCTCATCCTCTTGAGTTGTCAGGATTATAGGTGTGCGCCTCCACACCCGACAAAAGAGTATAATTTATAGGCACACAATATAAATATTTCCATCATTAGAAAATAGAATTCCAATCATTTACAATGAAATAGGAATCCAATGTCCTTGGTGAAGAAAGTGGCTGGGCCTGGAACTGGGCTTGATCCTTAGCAGCACATAAAAATTAATAATGGTGACCTGGGGATATGCCTCTGTTATTAGATTGCTTACCTTGCATGTACAAGGCCCTTGGTTCAATCACCATACCACCAAGGTAATTAATTAATTAATTATATTGTCCATTTAAACATGAAAAACCAAAAATTAATCAAATGAATAAAAGTTGGGTGTGCTAGCATGCACATTTAATCCCAGGGGCTCCGGAGATTGACAGAGGAGGATCAAGGGATCAAAGCCATCCTCAGCAAGATCAGGCGCTAAGCAACTCAGTGAGACTGTCCCTAAATAAAATACCAAACAAGGCTGGGGATGTAGCTCAGTGGTTGAGTGCTCCTGAGTTCAATACCGGGTACCAAAAAAAAAAAAAAAAAGTGAGAGAAAATTGAAAGTGACATAAACCAAAATGGAAATCCTAATATTAAGCATAAAGGCAAAACCACACTGAGAGGCAAAATCAAAGTCCTAAGTTGCTTCATGAGAAAAGACAGGAACAACATTGTACCTGAATCCACACAGGTGAGGAGGAAATATGCTGGTGGTCCTTAGGCCAGTGAGGGACTTAGGGGAGCTGGCCAGGTGTGCGGGTGCTCTGAGCTTTATTTTGCAGGCCAGGATGTGTCTCCTTGGGCTACAAGACTCTTGTGCTTCTCTTCCGGCTCTGCAGAAGCTTTTATGGACCTCTCTGGCCACGCCCCCACCTCCATCTGATTCATGAGCATCCAATCAGAAAGCAGTATATGATCACCTTCCCCAATCTCCACCCACTTAATTCTATTGGGATTTTCTTCCTCGAGATGAGTTCCTTGAATCCAGTGCTCATGCAGGAGCGCAGAGTCAGGGAGATGTGAGAGTCAGGGATGCCTCCGTCCATGCGCTCCCCACCATGGACTCAATTTTGTCCATATGTGACTCTCCTGTTTCTACTGTCAAACAGAAAAGTACTTAATCCCTAACTTAAGAAAAAAACATTCCTAGAAAATACCTTTCTACAGGTATCATTGGTCATATCAAAATTATTTGAAAAAAAAAAAACTTTCAAAAATATTTTGAAAATTCCAGAGAGAAAATAGCTTTTTGAAGACAGTAGTGTCATCCACAAAGACTACAGCATGGAAACCATGTGTCCAACATTCACACAAGTATCAAGTTACATTGTAGCAAATCTGAGCACACTCAGGGAAGAAGAGCACACAAGGAGGGTGGAATCAGTCTTCTAGACTTCGGGCAAGATTTCTTCTGTCTCTTTGTACCGGGGATGAAACACATTGGCCCCACCATTGAGCCACATCCCCAGCCCTTTTTATTTTTTTGTTTTTATTTGGAGACAGGCTCTCACTAAATTGCTTAGGTCCTCCCTAAGTTGCTGAGGCTGGCCTCAAACTTGCCATCCCCCTTCCTCAATTCTCCTGAGTTGCTGTGATTACAGGCATGGGCCACCGTGCCCCATCAGACTTGGAAAAGTCTGAAAGCCACTGAGGATGGAAGCGGAGGGCAACTGGGATTTTAGAGAGAAAGACACAGGGTTGGAGAGCAGGTATCCTTGACTTCAGGGCAGCCACCAAGTGGAGAGCCTTCCTTCAGAATCAGGGACCTCCCCAGGGCACATCTCCCAGAAAACCTTGGCCCCAGGCACTTTCCAAGGCCTTTAGCCTGGGAGAAGAACACAAGCAAAGGAAAATTGCAGGAGTCTGAGTAATACAAAATTCTAAGATTGAGGAAGGAGAGACAGAAAGAGATGGAATGCTTGGATGAGAATAATTGGATACTTACAATTGGCTAAGGTTATATTTGGTTTCTGTTTCACATAATAACTTGTGAGGGGAGCACTTCCAGGGAACATGTAGAAGGAATGATTTGATGGGTGGCATTAGAGAATCCATTTCTGTTTCTTCGGTCTGTCTTTGTTTTAGTCAGCTTTATGGTGCTATGACTAAAAGACCCAACCACAACAACTACAGAGGAGGAAAATTTATTTGGGTGGCTTGATTTCAGCGGCCTCAATCCAGAGACAGCACCTCCAAGGTGAGACTGAACATCATGGCAGAATCGTGTGACAGAGGGAAGAGGCTCACATTACCAGAAAGCAGAGTGAGAGACATGGCCTCTTGCAGATACAAACTCTACACCCATATTCACACCCCAAAAATCAGCTTCTTCCAGCCACACCCCGCTTGTCCCCATTATCCCCCAGTGAATCCCACCAGGGGTTAATTCACTAGCTAGGTTAAGGCTATAAACCAATCATTTCTCCTCCAAAAATATTGTCACATGAGCTGTTAGGAGACACAGCATCTAAACTGTGATGGTCCTTTGGGGTATCTTGCTGGGAAATATCCCTGCTCACATCACATAATCATTTAATTGGATACTTACAATTGGCTAAGGTTATATTTGGTTTCTGTTTCACATAATAACTTACCACAAATGAAACACATTTAACTTCATGTGTGTGTGTGTGTGCAGCTATATAGGATTAAGGCTA